>NC_046156.1:134358998-134658998 GCF_011064425.1 Rattus rattus
ATATGATAGAACAGCTAAGAGGAACTAACCTGTATGTCATCTTACATACCATTCCCTGTGGTAAGAATATTTAAAATCACTCCCTCCTCCCTTTTTTACATTTAGGTTTTAAAATATAGGTTTTATTTTAAAGTAGGGATCTCAATTAAGACCACAGTATTAGTCCAATAAAGAAAAATATCTGATATCATCACAAATGCTTGGGGACAGGTAACAAAATGGTAAATGTGATTCAACATTCAAAATTCAACATTCAAAATTTTGAAGAATTTTGTATAGTGTTTTGCCATTGCTATTTGGCTGAGTCTTACTATGTATGCCAGGCTTCCAGTTCCCAATCCTGCTGTCCACTGAAGGTGCTGGGATTAGGGGTGTGTGCCTCCACACCTGGCTGGGTTTAGAGGTATGTGACAGCACACCTGGCTTACATTCTTTACTCTGTGTTTCAGAGTCTTCCATGCTCTTTATAAAAAGGATGTATGGCTGTGACACCAGAAGAAACTGTTAAAAATGACAATACTGTTCCCATGGAAGCAGTAAGGTATTTATGTTTTTGAAATCCTTTCTCTTTCATTTTATGAAGATGGCTATCAAATCTATCTAAAGTTCAGTGACCACAATAATTAAGCAACGTGAATGTGAGGAAAGATGACAGACTAATTGCAACAACTTTTTTAGTTAGCAAACTTGAAGAGTGTATTTGCTTGCCTGGATTTTGCCAATAGAAGTATATAAAAGTGCAGAGAGATGCCGGCGCTAAGGAGCTACCTGCTTTCTGTCTCTGTTTCTATATCTCTGTCTGCTCTCTCTCTCTCTCTCTCTCTCTCTCTCTCTCTCTCTCTCTCTGTGTGTGTGTGTGTACCTGTGTGCATGTGTGCCTGTGTGCATGTGTGCCTGTGTGCATGTGTACCTGTGTGCCTGAGTGCCTGTGTGCATGTGTACCTGTGTGCATGTGTGCCTGTGTGCATGTGTACCTGTGTGCCTGAGTGCCTGTGTGCATGTGTACCTGTGTGCCTGTGTACATGTGTGCATGTGTACCTGTGTGCCTGTGTGTGTCTGTGGAACTACAGCCTGAACACAAGGCAAGTGCTCTGCCACTTAGTCCCATACACAACTCTATTGTTTCTCTTTTATTTAATTAATTTGTACTCTATAAATCACTCCTACGTTACATTGCTTTTGAAAAAGTATTTTGAACAGAAATTAATCACTATTTGGTGCCCATATTTCTTGGACATATTTCTAGGATCTAAAAGCATTTGTGCTGGTCCTTTTATGACTCCTTAAAATAAGTGAGGTGGTATATCTTGGTGTGAGATTTATAAGCCTAGATTTCTTAGTGTCTTGTATAGAACATTGTTACTTCTCCAATCAAACATCTATATCATAATTTCAAGAATCCTCCCTACTCTCTATATTCTATAAAAAGATAAAAAGTAATGCTTTCATTTTGTGTGATTTTTATTTGTGTATTTTTGCATTTTCATTTTTAGGTGCATCAGTGCACATCACATCATAATCACAAGATTCAGCTAACATGAAAATAGCAGCGTGCACAAACTGACATTTAAAGGCAAGGGGCACTGCACAAAGACTTTCTGTATTCTCATGCCTTGGCAATAAACCGGAGAAAAGGCACGTCAAGGACTGATATGTGTGCTGTGCCACCTAAATTCCACTCATCTAGGCTCATTCATGTACCTTTGCTGGGAAGGGAAGCACAAAGGATACTGCAGTGCTGTGTCAAAAGTAAGGCTGGCAGTCAAAAGAACTGGGTTCTTGTTCTGACTTTATCACTAGCCGAGTCACTTCAGATTTCCACCAGTTTTCATTTAAACCAAGTGATTCTTTCTAAGACGAGTATTCTCTGATTTACTTCAGTAAATTATGATACTTCACAATTTATATTCCAGTGAAACCCCATGGCAACAGCAAGGGAGAGACAGAGTAAAAATGCATCCTCAGACGGTCCCGTGGGAAGGGATTTTAAGGGTCAGGAGGTTAGCAAGGGCCTCACACTTGCTACTTCTTCTCCCAAGGAACCTCCCTGACTTCTGGACTGCTCCCAGGCACTTCCCTGTCTTACTTCCTCTTCAGGACTCATTGACCTGCTTTCGCTCTCCAGACTGGCATTTAAGCTGAACTTTATGAATGGGCAGAGAAGGGGTTAGGAATGAAAGTTAAAACAAAACAGAAACCAAAACAACAACAACAACAACAACAACAACAAACAAAAAAAAAACCCAGGCACTGAGATGAATTTCAACTTCTAAAATGCCCACAGTAACAATAATGAAGGTTCTGGAGGCCTCCTTATCGATGCAAACCTCCTTTAATCACTATTTATTAACAAATGACATTTTCCCAGTGGACAGGGAAAATGTTCTTGTCTTCTTGTCTATCAAAAATGCATCCCACAGTGCATTATTCATCTATGAGCTGACTTTTCTGCAAACTCCCAGTGTTTCCCCCCACTTCCCTTTTGTTTCTAGAAGAGTTGTCGATTAGTACAGGTCCCAAACAGGGGTTGAAGTCTGCATCGCATTATCTGTTACATTAGAGACAGAGAAAATGGCAGACATAACCAGAAACAGGGAACAGGAAAATCTGGATAAACAGTAGTGGTGGTTATGAGGCAACTGAAATGAATCACAGACACTAGAGTTTGTAACAGCATCTTGAATTGCAGGATTAAAGGTAACTGCTTCCCACTTAGACATAATATCCATTTAACTCAAAATTGAGAGTGGATTTGTAGACATGGCATTGTATTCTATAATAGTGTCAGAGAGCAATTACTAAAGACACTTGTGGTACACATTTGAATTTGGAGAAAGGAACAGAACACATAATAAATAACTTGAGTGCCTTGCTATACATACTGTCATGATTTAATAGTATATGGAGGTAAAATGAAAGATTCTCATTTACAGACTCAAGGACTGATTTTTTTCAGGCTATCAAGCAGCTTATGTTTGTTCAACACAAGAATTAGAACAATGCCTCCCTCCTTGGGTTTGCACTGTAGACTGGGAATAGACTTTTTAATGCACACAGCTCACCGTGGTCTTCTTAGGAGAGCAGAAAAGTCCTGATTAACTTTAGATTCTGAGAGGAGACCCATAGGAGGCCCGAGATTCACTTGAACCTGAGGTTTTTGTTAAGAGTCTTTGTTTACGGCCTTCATTATTAGAATAGCTCTTTTCTCATGAAGAAAAACACGCAGCTGGTTTCAAAAACCTTATTGGTCTTGTCTTCAGACCCACAATTCTTTTATCTGCTCTTGGGAGGACTAAGGAGATAAAAGCTAAGACTTGGTTGTCTCTGTCCCCTAGTTCTTCATTCTCCTCCAGGCAGAAAGATGGCAGGCCATAGTAAAGACATATTTCAGATACTAAGATCTTTCCTGAGAGTACAACATGACAGAAAAGTTAGGTGGGAGTGGTGAGACACCAGGAAATGTCCAAATCCACCCCCTTAATGGTGGCTACCTTCTTGGCAGCTCTGCACTCCCCACCTCTTTCTCTCTCCCACTCTGCCTCTTTTCTGGTCTGTATCTGGCCTATCATAGTAAGAGGTCAGTATGTTTTCCACACTTGGATAATCTCATTCAAGAATTTTTGTCAATGGACAAGTCATAAGAAGCCCTTCCATTTTAGGGCTCGTTGACGTCACCAAGGAGGCGATAAATATCTGTTGATATAATTGGATGTGAGATTCAGTGTTGAAATAGCAGAACCCTGTCCCTCGCTCCTTGGCAGGGCCCTATTATTTATGCAGGAGCAGAGGCAGCACGCAATCGAGCTGTCAAGAGAGCGTCAGCTTATTAGGCAAATGCTGCGTGCTTTCTGAAGAGGGTCGACGTTATAAAATCTCACTCCAGGCTCTGGTGTGGAGAAACTCAGAGCCCAAGTACGTTGAGAAACTGAAGAGAAAGGGGAAAGGCAAAGAAAAGGAGAAGAGAAAGGAGAAGAGGAAGAAAACCTGCAGGAGGCATCCTGAGAGAGGTACCTCGCAGAACAACAGTGCGGGCTCACCTGCCAAGGGAGGAGAAGGTAGGCAGCGCCTAGATGGGCGCCACCAACTTTGTGTTGCCTGAGCTGCTGTGGTGCGCCCCGGAGCCAGCTGCCCAAGTGCTGGAATGCCTGTGCCTATGCATGTATGTGTGTCGCTAACTGTGCCTTAAAATTCCGATGACAGCGGCGATGTGGCAAAAAGCTAAGTTAGACGGCGGCTGCGGCTGCTCATATTTATGCACTCAATCCAATCTGCCACTCACTGCTCATAGTCTGTGTAAAGAATGGCTCCCTTATTGTGTCCCATACCCGCAAGCAAAGGGAGCAAGGGCAGGAATGGAGACAGAGAGGAGGAGGTAGTTCTTAATTTGGAAGAAAATGATGTCCGAAAGGGGCGATTAGAGAGGGCGAGTAGCTTAAACCTGTGGCACTTCTCCGGGCTCAAGAACGTCAGTTTGGGGAAGACTTAGGAAGAGGAGTCAGGGGGTGTCCCTTTTAGGTCTCCAAAGAAGGGTCACCTGCAGGCTCGCACTATATGAGCTTCGCAGGTACATAGCTTCAGCACCGCGGACAGCGTCACAGAAGCCCAGAGCCTGTCTTGTCTGTATCTGTCCGATAGGAAGTCCCGCTACACCCTCCAGCTGAGCTAAACTCTGACCAATCTTACCTCTCTCCCCCACCTTCTCTTTCCTCCACCTTGTCTCTCCCTCTACCCCAACCTCGGTGCTGCAGAGAGCGCCCCTAACATGCGGCTGCGGCTGCTGGTGTCCGCGGGCATGCTGCTGGTGGCTCTGTCGCCCTGCCTGCCTTGCAGGGCCCTGCTGAGCAGGGGATCCGTCTCTGGAGCGCCGCGGGCCCCGCAGCCGTTGAATTTCTTGCAACCGGAGCAGCCCCAGCAACCTCAGCCGATTCTGATCCGCATGGGTGAAGAATACTTCCTCCGCCTGGGGAACCTCAACAGAAGTCCCGCTGCTCGGCTGTCCCCCAACTCCACGCCCCTCACCGCGGGTCGCGGCAGCCGCCCCTCGCACGACCAGGCTGCGGCTAACTTTTTCCGCGTGTTGCTGCAGCAGCTGCAGATGCCTCAGCGCCCGCTCGACAGCAGCACGGAGCCGGCGGAACGCGGCGCCGAGGATGCCCTCGGTGGCCACGAGGGGGCGCTGGAGAGGGAGAGGCGGTCCGAGGAGCCGCCCATCTCTCTGGATCTCACCTTCCACCTTCTGAGGGAAGTCTTGGAAATGGCCAGGGCAGAGCAGTTAGCTCAGCAAGCACACAGCAACAGGAAACTGATGGAGATTATCGGGAAATGAAATGTTGCGCTTGGCCAAAACGATTCTGCATTTAGCACACAAGTAAAAATAAAAAATTTAAAACACAGTATTCTGTACCATACTGCAGCTCTGATATCATTTGTTTATTTTTATATAGCTTGAAGCATAGAAGATGTACAGGGAGAGAGCCTATATACCCCTTAATTAGCATGCACAAAGTGTGTTTCTGTGTAGTAACAAAACAGCGTTATTTGTATTGCCCACGCTTAGTTTCTATGTGCAAATAAGTGTCTTTATAGCGATATCTTAAAGAAAATGTGGATCCAAGGAGGAAACCTTTAAAAAAGCAGATGGAAGTCACCCAGTTGTTTTTATTTGGAGACACAGTGTAAGAGAATTCATTCTTGAGGGGTGGCTAGGACGAAATGTGTAAGCTCTTTGAATCAACTTTTTCTTGTAAATGTTTCAATAATAAAACATCTTTCTGATCCTTGGTCAATTTGGTTGTGTCAGAGAACGTTGACTATATTTTTAATAAAATCTGAAAGGTTGTTGTGGCTTTATTTTTCCTCTTCAGAAATGGACCCAGCACAAGAAAATAAAAACAATACAACAACCCCCTCCCCAAAAAACAAACCCTACATTTTATTTTCTCCTAAAAATATGAACGTTGTCACATAGCTTACACTAGCCCTGCAATTTGTCCTGGGCTTTCCTCTGTATCTCAGATTTCCCTTCTGAGATTGAATTAAATAATTTTAGAGGTTCCTCCCACCCCTAAAACGTGATAATTTTACAACTGGAAGATCAGTCACAGTGGAAATAGCTTGCAAGCCTAATTAGTTGAGGACCAGGAAGTGTGGGCATCCTGGCAAATGGGTGGACGTCAGAGGACAACTGATGGACATCAGAGGACTCCTACCATGTGAGTCCTAAGAATTGAACTTGGTTCTTCAGGTCCAAAGGCAAGTGGTTTTTACCCATCATACTATCTCACCAGCCTTAGTAGAAACTTAATAATAAAACATTTCAAAAAAATAAACATATTTGTGGTAAAAGGGCACTTGGGAAATTTTTTCTTAAAAAAGAATAATAGCTCCACAAATACCTTTCATATTTCTCTCTATCCCAGTCCTAATAACTGCAACTTGTAGGACTGTTATTTGCTTCTAAAATTAAACAGCGTATCTAATTAGTCGGACAATATATTTGCCCTAGTAGTTTGGTTACAGCTATAAAATTTTTAGTTCCATAATTAATACTTTAAAATTAATTTGTATGTATGAAGATGGCACTTCTCTTGAGGCCCTTGAAATGTGCTTGATTAATGGCTTAATAATAAAACATGAATCACTGAATAAATTGCTAGGGGACTAAAGTTCTTAAAAACATTTATTTAGGAGTTCATTTAAAGTAAAGTTACACGTATGTGATGAAAGCATGGAGAGAGAGAAGGGAGAGAGAGGAGAGGGAGAGAGCGCACAGGGGGAGACTGTGTGTATATTTAAATACATGCAGTTGTTCCACAGTTTACTGAATTGCTGCTATGGCAGACACATAAGAAAGTAGACAGTTCCTCCCAGAAAGTCTTCAATTAAAGTGGCTGTTACATGGATATAAGATTATGAGATATGTAAATAATATTAGAAAAATGTCTAAAGAATTGCCCTAGACCTTTGGCCTTCTGGACTATGGAAGTGTGGCCACATGTAAAGAAAACTTCTGGCTGTACATCCTGTGATATCTGTAGGGAAAAGGAACCTCTATAGCACTCTACATAGCTTTGGTCAGTGACCAATCTCCATATTTTGATAAATCAGTCAGTTCTGAACTGACACTGAATGTCACCTACCACCTGCAATGCTAAGGAGAAAAGCAAAAGGCACGAGTGTCCGAAAATAACAAGAAGCCCAGAGAGAGGAGAGTGTCCTGCCAGTTGTAACCACTCGCCACTCACAGCTGATGTGCATACGCACCACACCTACACACCCTTCAGAATGTTTCTCACTCAATAAAAGCATAAGATCAAGTTTCTTCATCAGAGTATTTTCTGTAATTTTTGTTCTGAGCATAATCATTTTCTCAACAAGTTAGATAAGTCATCTGGAATTAAGTGTTGTTCTTGTTTTGTTTTGGTTTTAGAAATCCTGTCCAGAGGTCCCCTTCATATGCATCACGGTGAATTTCCACCAGGTTTCCCTATGTGCTTCTCAGACAGGCAGACAGGGGGCAGCAATGAGAATAAATATCATTCATTTAGGGAATTCAACCAGGAGAAGGAGAAGACGTGGCGAGCTGGCTCAAAATCAGCCCCACCCCCACTCCCCAAGGCTGCAGCCTGTCCCTGGGGAGAAGAGGCCTCAAATCCAATCTGCAAAAGAAGAAAATGTGGATGAGAGAAAGGAGAGAGTAGACCTTTGGAGAATTGGTCCAGTCACTGTTCTACTGAGGAGAGAGGGTGATAATCATAATTACAGGAAGCATAATAATTATTAGGGACAGAAAGCAAGCTCAGGTCATCTTAGTTATGGTCAAGAGCCATTAAAGTGATTCACACTCACGATTCAAAAGAAAAAGCAATAGCACATGCCATGGAAGGGAGCTCTAGTGGGGAGGGGCCAGGTTTCCCTGCTTCGTTTTCCCAAATTAGGTTGTTCATGATCTACTGACGTGACAGTCTCGTTCATACACGCAGATATCTAGGTTTACAAAAATCTGCAAAACTATTAAAATCCTGCTAATCCTCATAGCTCAGTGACAGAGTGCTTTCCCAGCACATCTTAGGCCTGAGTTTCATCCCCAATGTCTTATAAGACAGAGAGAGGTGAGGGAGAAAAGAGAGAAGGGAAGGAAGGGGTGGGGAGCCCAAACTAAAGTGATGTTGCTATATCATGACATCGCAGTTTATAGTCATATCCGTATCATCTCTCCACTGCTGACATTAGAAGTTTCTACCAGGTTATACTTATGTGCCGCCAGTAGGGGTATGCGTCCCCAACCTCAGCATTAGGTTATTTCACTACTCTGGGGGCACCGGTGTTCATGCACACAGACTCAGACAGGGACAATGGCAGTAAGCCATGCTATCTAAAGAATCATATTGGAGGATATTGCTGACAAAGTGTGGTAATGCATACATTTGTATGTTTATAAATCACTTCAACTTGGCAAAACCCCTCAATTTTACAAAGTCAAAGTACTGAGCAAACCCTGAAGTGAATATCTCTAGGCAGGAAAATCTTATAACATTCATGCAAAATCAAGTCTAATGTCAAAACTTCTAGAAGATACTTTCAGTAAATATCTGACTGATACAGGTTGTAAATTTAATTCAACTGATCAACTCAACTTCATGTCATTTTGAGTTTTTAAAATAACAGCTCAATGAAACAATAACAACAACAAAAATTCCTTTAAAAAAAAAAGACTTGCAATTTGATCGTATTCACTCAAAGTGTAGAGAGACCACGATAGGCCTGGTTCATCCCAAGGGAAGGATCGAGCGTGTTCTCACACTTCCCTGGTAAACTCAGCAATACAGAATGCCAAAGGCTCTGACGCAGTGAGGAGGCATTGTGTACCCAGTGCAGAAGCCCTGGGCTGGGGGTGGGGGTGGGGGGCTGGGTAGGGATCTGATGCCAGGCCAAGCAGAACTTTGGTAAGTATAAGCATATTGCTGCTGTGCAAAGGAGTTTCTAGAGGAAAATGAATGCTTGGCAAACACCTTCCCAGATCTCACTATAAACATAGGCTTGAGATGCCATTCAGAAAAACCAACACGAATATAGTGAGATATTTAGTTTTAGGATTCTCTCTCTTTTTTATTTATATTAAACTGCTTACTGGTAGCAAGTTAATAAGGACTGTGAGGTTTTATTAGATTAAAAGTGGAACATTCTATTTTCAGAAGAAAAAAAAAACATTTAAAGACCTGGAATGTCAAGTAAAGTAGGTTTTCTTGGTAATGGTTAGATGTCCCCTGAGGTGGAGCCACGTGTGGAGGAGTTGAAGGTTCAACTACATAATAAGTTGAGGCTAGCCTGGGCTACTTATGATTTCTGTCTCAAAAAAAGAGAAATCGAGGCAGATAATCCTCAGAGCCCTCTGACTGCCTAGCAGAGTCATCTACCCTTAACCCTAAACCAAACAGCTCAGCTCAGCACCAGAAGACAAAACAGGCAAGGGTGGGTGGGTGGCTGGCGTGATGTTTGGTGGCTTTTGGAAGTTGCTGGCTTATAAAAGCTTTCCTAAACCAAATATTAAAACCTACCTGTTTTAATATTTGTTTTAACATTTTAATATTAAATATTTAATAATTTAGTATTTGTTGAAATATTTTAATATTTAAAACTGCTGTTTAAATTTTCAGCTGCTGATACTGATAGCTGTCAAAACCAGGTTCAATCATTTGAATTTGCTGTTCTTATATCCAGTGGTTCCAGGCATGTTTTTTTTTTTGTTGTTGTTGTTCAAGCAATGTGGACTGATATTGTCCCTTTCAGAGAAGATAGTGACAGAGAAGGATCAGGAGCAGAGATTATCTGGAGTATCTTCAGTGTTCATGCTATCTTCTTGGGCTGCAAACTTACTAACCATTTCAGCAAGAAAGCTCCCCTGGCCACTTGGCAGGGACTCTCAGATGCCATTGTAAGCTTCAGTTGTTAACTTGACACACCCAGGAAGAGGGAACCTCAATCAGGAAGAGGGATTAAGGAATTGCCTGCATCTGATTGCCTTGTGGGCATAGCTGCTCATTGATGTGTGAGGACCTAGCCCACTGTGGGTGGTACTATTCCTAGGCAGCTGGGTCTGTACTGTGTAAGAAATGTAGCTAAGCCAACCAGTAAGCAACATCTTCTAAGGTTTCTGCTTTAAGTTCCAGCCTTGGCTTCCTGGGAGGGTGAAGCATAACTAAACCAAATAAAACCCTTTCTCCTCAAGTTTGTCAGTGTTTTATTTCAGCGACAAAGAAACACACCAGGACCCCAGACCAACTGCTTACTAACCCTTTGACATGGGCAAGTGATTAACCATTCTGAGCTTGGCTTTCTCGTCTGTGAAATGGACATTAGACCCTATGTCATGAGGCTGCTGTAAAGGATTGAATAATGTAATGTGCACAAAACACTTTGCACATGCTTGCTTCATATGTAGTGCTTCCTCCCTCTGTTTCCTTTTTCCCTCTACTTCCCTCTGTCCTCCTCTTATCCCTAACTACAGTGAAGAGACTCCTCTGTCACACAGAATGACTTGGGGACTATTTCTGGTGAAGGTATACGTGTCAATAATCTCCAGTGAGGAAAGAATGTATGGTAGTTGTATTTACTACCTCACCTTCCCAGAACTGGAGAGGATTTATATCACATGACTCTTGGGGCATGTGATCAAATCATGGTCATCTGTGATGCTCTTCCATTTATCCCAAACGGTTTAACTCTCTTAGGATTATCTCCGGAAGCATAGAAACCACCACTCAGAAAACCAAAAGCATGCTTTCTTCCTGTAGTCTTCCTAAATGGAGTCCTTTGCTTTGCTTTCCAACAGTGGGCTGTCTTTCATTGTGGAAAGTAGATTACTTTTGGCAAGATGTATATCACAGAGCAGAACGGTGTGTCGGTTGTGGCTCCTCCATTCTGTGTGAAGGAGAGGACAAGGGACCTCCAGTACAAATTATTTCTAAGTTTTAAATTTTTCCTTAGGTGGCTGCGATGTCCAACAGTTACTGTCAACCTGACTGAATCTGGAGTTGCCTAGGAGATGCGCTGGTGCATATCTGTGAGGGCCTCTCCAGACAGCTTTCACTGAGGATTGAAGATGAACTCTGAATGTGGACAGCAGCATTTATGGAGAAAGGAGGAACTTGCTACGTGCCAGCATTCACCTCTGCTTCCTGACTGAGGACACAATGTGAGCAGCTGCCTCGTGTTCCTACTCCATGGCTTCCTTGCAATGATGGGCCATGTCCTCAAATTGTGAGCCAGCCACCATATGTCTCCCTTCCTCTGTCTCTCCCTCCTTCCTTCTTTCCTTCCTTCCCTGCCTCTCTTCCTCCCTCTCTTCCTCCTTCCCTGCTTGCTTACCTGTCTGCCCTTTGTCAAGAATCTGGTCACAGTGATACGAATTTGACAAATTCAAAGTTCTTCATAAAAAGAAAACCAGAAATAGAATAAAGAGGAAGAAGTTCACCTTTGTCTCAAGTCTTGTTGGAATCTGGTCAAAATTCGCAGCAGAAGGATATAACGTACTTTCCCTCTGCTATCCCCCTTAGTGTGACAGAGTATTCTGGATATTCATAAAACAAGTTTCTCGGGGGACAGAGAACATTTCCCCGTCCTTTGATATTTTTTTACCAGTGTTATTAAAAGTGCTTTGAGAAGGGATAAATGAATGTCAGCTTATGACACTAGCTTATTGCTCTACCTCTCTGGAGAGCAGGGTAAAATGAGGTGCTTCCACACAGGGACATGTACTATGCAGACATTACCCTTGACCCCCTATGTCACCTAGAATCACTCTTGCCAGAGACTGGTGGGCAGCAGACGCATGAGCAGGTCAGCTTCAGAGTAAGGACAGTATATAGTAGTTTTAAAATATGAATCAGTTATAAACATCAAAAATTCAAGACTGAAAATACAGAGGTAGCCACTGTTCAATGTCGGTGGGAATGTAAAATAGATAATCAGTGTGGAACATCGCACAGGGGAGACACATGGGCCACTGGAATGGCTCAGTGGGTAAACATTCTTGTATCAAGCCCAACTACCTGGGTTTGACTCCCCAGGACCCGCAGGGTAGAAAAAGAGAACTGACTCACAAGCTGTCTTGACCTACACACATACCATTCATTATTCTTGCCCTCCCCTGAAGTAAATATAATAAAAATATTTTTGAAAATTAAACAGACACCATATGGTACAACAACTCCACATCTGTGTATGTGCTCAAAAAAAAAAACTGAAAGAAAGAATTCACGCAGGTTTTCACACCATGTCATAGCAATATTATTCACAGCAGCCAAGAAGCAGGAGCAGTTTCCAAAGGAGGGAATAAATAAGCTTTGGCATGAACCTACAATGGAATATCATTTAAAATGTACTCACATATACACTAAGACATGTGCAAACTCTGAAGGAACCTTCTGCCAAGTGAAATAAATCAGATACACCAAGGAAAACAATGTACGCTCCCATTCATGTTCCTAGTACAGCCATATGCACAGAAACAGAGAGTGGCTGCGAGGGCCTGAGGCTGGAGGAAGCAGGGTTAAAAGGTTTTGTTTAATAGGTCTTGAGTTGCATTTCTGCAAGATTAAAACTGTCTGGGGGTTGGTTACAAAATACAGTTAACATTGCTGACACATACGATAAGAAAATGGTGAAGATGGGAAATGTTTTTCTCCATCCTATCTCCCCAGCACAACCTTTTTACAAAAGTGACTTAATAAGAAAATATGGTCTTTGAAGTTCTGCAAACAACGCAGAAATGAGCTTGTGTGGAATGCGTGATGAATGAAGCAGTCCTTGGTTCTGGACAGGATGTGTCCCTGCCTACCCAGTGCCTGCCACTCCCCTCATCCTGCAAACCTGAAGCACCTTGCCTCCCTCCTGCAGAGTGAGCGACTGTGCCCACTCTGAGTTTGCACAGCAGCTATGCTTGGAGTGGAACTGAGTGGCCAGGGGTCTCCACTTTGTATATATGTCCGTGTCAATATGTCTGTCACCTGGGCCTGCTTTGTCACTAATACCACTTTGTTGATTGGATTTTGTTTTGCATGAGGCTGAAGTTGGCCCCCAGGGCCTCATTGTACACTCTAACTACCAGTTCTGTCATAGATCTCTACCTCTAGTCATAGCTCATAGCACTTAACAAGTGTTTGTTTTGTTTTGTTTTTGTTTGTTTGTTGGTAGGAAACTGTACAACAACAACAAACAAAGCAGAGAAGTAAAAATGCTCAGTGCAGATTTTGTTTGATTTCTATGTTCAATGTGATTAATTAAGGCCAGAGAGAGCTAAAGTGAATCTATGCCAAAATTCTTGACAATCAAGGAACCGTGGAACTCTTGTCAGACTCACTTGAGAGCAAATTATTCCCTGGGTGCTGACCATGGGAATCTAATTGGGTGCAGTGATAATGCATGAGGCGTTAAATCAGCAGCACCCTTTACCTAAATGCATCTGCCTCACAGGGTCCCCTGCATAAATAGCATTGAACAGATGCTGCCCTGGCCTCCACTTGGACATGACTCTCTGAAGCCACACTTGGGTGGGACACTTTTTGAGGCTGGCCCAAAGTAGAAGAGGGAACATCAATGTCTCCAGCTGCCTGTCAGCTTCCCAGGGTGTGAATTCTAGTCATTTCCCCTTTCCAAATGATCTCTGTGCCGCTCATGACCACAGCCCATCACAGTTTACTATACCTGTGTTCTACTCTTTGGGTGATCAAACGCAATGCCATGAGGACATTAATGGATGGTGATGACTTAATCTACACCCTCCTGGTAGCATATTACTTAGGAATGTTGAGAGATCAATGATATCAGGCCACTGAGGGAATGGTGGAGTGGGGGAAGGGTGATGAGATCCAAGTGTACACACTCAGGCTGCGACATCCAGTGCCTAAGAGTTTCAGTGGATGCCAATGGGAAATTCAACCTGACAGAGTCTGGTTACTGCTGCTTGTTAAATGCCATTCTTTTCAGGTCAGTTGAAAAGAACCCTTGCCCAACTATAACAAAGTCTTCTTGCCTCGAGGAATGAGGATAAGGCTAGGCTTGAGTTTTCCAAATGGGCAGCCATCCAGCATCCATTCTTTATCTGCTGGTCTGGATCAGAGAATCAAAGCCAGATGTGAGCAGAAATCCTGAGTATTTAGAATGCTTATTCAGAAAGAACTACTTCTGAGTCTTGATAGCTTATACATTATACACTCTTGAATGAGAAAGTAAGAACAGCTCAGATCCTTGGCCAGTGACCAGTTGTGAAAGCAACAGAAGTCTGTTCTGTGGCTCTAAGCCTTGGAAATACCATAGACACTCCATTCATAAGAATGCAGGCATTTTTCCTTAGAACAAATCAAGCAGCATATGCTATCATGAAGCACAGGCCTGGAAAAAAAATGTATCTAGTCTTCATGAATGCTAGGGGAAAAACAATCGTGAGTCTCTAGACAAGGCAGGAAGGAACAGTAAAGATCATCTCTTCGTGAGAGGTTCTACATTCTTACACCCTGAGTGGTGAGATGAACAGGTGAGGGATGACCAGGGAGATGCATTGCTGTGGAAAAATCCTTCTTGGGAAGTGAGGAGTAGAGCCAGAGCAATAGTCTTGGGCCTGTCAACTGGAATTAATGCATTCACACTTTCCTAACCCTGAGGAGAGTGCTGGGACGTGCCCTGCTGTGGATTATTGACGTGGATAGAAAGTCAACCTTCTTCTCAGGTATGGCTCTAACAGCTGGGTCTATGGTCTATGTACATTTTCTCTCTTTCTGAGGGTGAGCCAAATTTTTTTCACACAAGAGCTTCTCTACATTGTAATAAGTAAACAATCAAATATAAAATTCAAGATGGGCTGACTCAACAATGGAAGACAGGACGTCTTGGTTTAAATAAAACTCTTATTTGAAATGGACATATGCGGAGGCCTAGAAACCAACCCCTGGTTCTTTGCAAAGCTTTGCAACCCATCTTGAGTGGTGAATCAAAGTAGAGGGCCTCTTGGTCACAGAGATCCCTAGGGAGGTGCGGGGCAGAGATTAACCCACTCTTTTCCAATGTCAATGTGACCTTCATTAGACTGTTCACCTCACTCTGGGCTTAAGGATACAGACAAAAGCACTGAGCCCCCAGCTGCTCTGTGATCCTGTGCAAGCCCCCAGGTTCTTACTTCTGTGTGGAGCTGATGTGGGGATTAACCAAAAGAATCTCTGTAGATGATTCTACACATGAAATGAAGCTATGTACACACACATCACAGCCGCCACCACAAACCAGGGAATTTGGGGAACATCAACAGCATAAGAAAAACAGTGCTTCCAGTGGAAGGGGAAGCCCTGGGTCCTGCTAAGACTGAACCCCAGTGAACTAGATTGTTGGGGGAGGGCGACAAGGGGGAGGATGGGAGGGGAACACCCATAAAAGAAGGGGAGGGGAGGGGATGTTTGCCCGAACCGGAAAGGGAATAACACTCAAATGTATATAAGAAATACTCAAGTTAATAAAAAAAAAAAAAAAAAAAAGAAAAAAAAAAAAAGTGCTTCATGAAAATCACTAAGATACACAAATGAAGACAAAGTAACAAGCAAGATGGGCTACACTAGCAAAGGTCTGAGTTAAAGCAGAACAGTAAACTACTTAAAAGTACAGAGCAAACTGGATTATCTCTGTCCTAACAGCTCCCCCCAGCACCATTCCCAGTGCCCAGCTCCCCAAGAAA
Source organism: Rattus rattus (assembly GCF_011064425.1). Classification (NCBI taxonomy): domain Eukaryota; kingdom Metazoa; phylum Chordata; class Mammalia; order Rodentia; family Muridae; genus Rattus; species Rattus rattus. The sequence goes on from NC_046156.1 coordinate 134,374,720, forward strand.
GTCATCTCCAGTGCCCAGCTTCCCCAGAGTTCCCTCTCCAGGGCTCACTCACAAAACTTTGGGAAATGAATTCATGACAGGACTGCAAACAGTTTACATAGTATACTTTGTATAGTGGACACATCAATTTTACCTCCCTGTTAAAGTGACAGTTACTACTTGCTCCTGAGAGACAGAGCCTGTAATTTCAGAGTTGGTTTGTCTATTTGACCTTTCAGTAAAACGGCTAAATTGATCATTATTAGAATGTCACTTTCTCAGCAACAGCAGAGGAATAAAAATGCAAAAATAAATAAAGTGTCAGTGTTATAAGACATAGATGCAAAAGCAATGTTAATAGAATGATCTCGTCAAAACATACTTGCTAAGAAAAACTATATTCCCTCTTATAAAGTGACTGCATCTCAGTATCACTGATATTTTTAATTTCTAGCATTATTAAGTGCTGACAATCTTATCCAGTAAACAGAGGCCATTCCTGGGCGCTATCACTTTTCACTTTCTTCCTTGCAGTGAGAATTCCAGCACAAGGTACCCACAGGACAGTGAGTGTAAGCTTGAATCTCCTGAAACTCTGTATAATCCATCTCAGTAGGGGCTCTGTTTGAAATTAATTTGATACCCTGAATACTTCAATTAAATTTAGGGAACATAGCTAAATTTTCATTCACGTTAGATTGTTTTGGAGAATTAAATAGATCATTTCAAAGAACACAGGACATATAGTTACACTCAAGGGAAATCATGTTCTGTCTCCTGTGTCTGTTAGCTTTATTTATTTCTTAATGCAACGAATACCTTGTGAAATTAATCTCACATGTAGATGCTTCCTGGCCCTCTTCCTGCATTTCTTACCTCTCAATCTCTGATGGCAGTTAGAGGGATATTTGCATGCTTGAAACAATAGTGGATGGGCCAATCTCAAAGGTCATTAAAAATGAGCTTATTGCTTGCTTTCTTATTTCTTTCTTTCTCTTTCCTTTTTCTTTTAGAACTGGGTGGAGATACAAAGCTCCACACTGGCTATAGCTCTGGATCTTTGGCCCATTGCTCATACTGGCTACGAAAAATGAGAATGCTTTCAGGGGTCTAAATCTTGGATTGTATGATATTTGATAAGGGTTCATGTCTGACTGGATATAGGTAGTGCTCTGAAAGTCTAGAAATAAAGAATAGGCAATAGCTATCCTCTGCCTGAACTGGACTTTCTGATCACTGCATGTGCCCCCCCCCACACACACACACTCATCTTTCTGATCACTACACATACTCTCTCTTCCTCCTTCCAGTCCCCTTTCACATTCTTTCCTCTTTCTCTCATCAGCTTCATCATCATTGTTCCTCTGAGGGCATCTTTATAACATGTACATTTTTAGATCCTGGGTGAAAACTGAGACAGTCATGAGCTGCATTTCCTTAATGACTCGTCCCCTTTGCCTCTGTTTGAAATGAGCCACTGCATTTCGCCTGCACATACCCTCCCCTATGTTAAGATGATGATCCTTAGGCACAGGCCACCCACATTGCCACTGAGGCTCTGTCTCTGAGATGATATGCTACATAGGAAGGAACAGGGCAAGGTACTATCTCTTCTTACACATCAGTCCTCCTGAGCCAACAGACCACTGAGTGCTTACAGTCACCTACTCATGGAAGAGCTGCACTGGCAGTTCTGTGGAAACTTCTGCAAATGTAAATGAAATGATGCTAAACAGAACTAATTGACAAGAAATTGTTGATTAGAACCATAAGAAAGCACACACACACACACACACACACACACACACACACACACACACACACACAGGCTGCAAAGATGCCTTAGTGGTTAAGAACACTGACTGCTCTTCCAGAGGTCCTGAGTTCAAATTTCAGCAACCACATGGTGGCTCACAACCATCTGTAACGAGATCTGACGCCCTCTTCCGGAGTGTCTGAAGACAGCTACAGTGTACTTATACATAATAAATAAAAAAAGGCACACACGCATGCACACGTGCATTACAATGGCTAAGTGTACAGGACGATGCAACACGTCGGCTAAGATGGAGAGTACCTGGGTCTCCTCCTTTCTTAGTGGGCGCACACAATAATAGGCTGTGTGAAAAACAAATTGACAGTTTCTAGTGAAGTTATTTATACAACTCTACAACCTAATAGCTCCATTCCTGGCAACTTACTCAAAATTAATTAGGGGAAATTCTTGGGCATAGGTATGTTATGAAAATGACATAATATCAGAGATATTAGCTGATAAATCAGCTGAAATCAAAACCAAAAACAGAGCCCCACAAAACAAACAGGTCACCAGATCATAGTTAGCTTAGGTACTGCCCTTGGCCCTGTGTATGGTTACAGGAGAATGGAAACCAGGCACATTGGATCCAGATCATGAAACTTTTCCTGCACTCTGCTATTTGGAATAAGGCCTAAGGATTTTCAACACTATTCTCCTCCCTTTTTATCAGTACGCAAGGTTTAAACATATCATGGTAGCTACAACCAGTATGTGAACAAGGACCATCCATATACACTCTAGGGTGTCCCAGAGCAGGCAAGTATGAGCAGAGAAGAGATAAGTTTTGTTATTAAGAAATATTTCATCTTGGGATCAATTGTTGAAGAAAACATAACAATGTTAAATATGAAAGTACCAAAATAGAATTTCAAAATATCTGAGAAACAATCCCACATAGATCTGCAAGATCTATCTAAGTAAATTCATAAGTATAATAAGATATCTCAAAATTCCTTTCTCAGCCATTAATAGAACTGATTACAGAAAATCAAAATGAGTACTGTAGACTTGAACTACATCATCAATCAACTGACTTAAGATATTTATAAACATGAAAGGCAATCACAACATGAAACTCTTGTATTTCCCAAAGCAAGTGTATGTTTACCAAGCCAAGTCACATTCTGAATGGTAGGTAAATCATAATAAATTTAGAAGGATAAAAGCATATAGATTAATTCTGTTTTCATAATATAAACAAAGGGAATCAAATTAAAAAAAATCTGGAAAAAATTCCCAATTCTCAAACTTCAGCAACCCTTGTCTAAATAACTCCTGCATCAGTGAAGAAATCATTACATCAGTCAACAAATGCTTTAAAGAAAATTAAAAAAAGACACATGCAAAAACTCTTGGGATCCAAATAAAGCAATGAACGCTATGGCACTGAACATTCATATTGAAAAACAAGAAAAACAATAAATCAACCAATGAAGCTTTTATCATTAAAAAGAGAAAAATAGAGATAAGAAAAAATAAACACAAGAAGGCAAACTGTACATAATAGAAAAGGGACCAGAGATCAAGAAAAACCAATAAAACTGAAAGTTAATTCTTCAAAAAAAAATTAGTGAAACTAATAAATAGTAAAAATTAATTTTAAAATTAGATCAAAGGTGACAAATTAATTCACTTGAATCTTTTTTATAAAACTAAAACAATCAGTTGGTAGAGAGAACACAGAAAAAAAATGGCATAAAAGAGAATTAAGAGAAGAGGCCCATGCAGGTCCAGTCAACTACATTTCTAGAAGGAAGGGGGAGTCTTTCAACAAAGAAGAGAGACTGTGTCAGTGGAACAAATGGGCAGGTACATGACAACCAAGAAAGGAAAACCCCTTCAGCCTCACCTTATATATTCAGACTAACAAAATCACATTGGCCCTTAAAAGCTAAAATTATAAAAACACTATAACACATAGGAGTAAATCTTTGTGATTTTAAATTAAGAAAATAGAATATAAGCCAAAACACATAAAGGTAAAGTGGCAAAGTTAATAAAAGCTAAACATACATTTCTTTTCAAATCAATACTGTTAAAAGACTAGGTAAATTTCAAAGATGACAGAAACGTTTTAAATAACCATATTGATAGCTACAAAATGACACAAATTTGTCACAGCTCATTAAACTGTACACTTACAATGGGTAAGCTTTAATATATGTATAGTTCAATAAAGCTGGCTTTAAAAACTACACATTTTCTCCCATCTCGCATCAGACTGCCTCTAATGAGCCACGGGATCTTAAGAACCCTTACATGGACATTAGGGCAGACATCACAGATTGCATGGACTTTGCAGCTTCATGAGCAGGAGAAACACCTGTGCAACCACTGAGCTATAAATAAGCACCCAGGGAGATATTTGCAAGTCAGCATGAAAGCATGGTGTTTCCGTGAGAATGTAGCAACAGTAAACACAGTTTGAGAAATGCAAAGAATTATCTGTTCATTGGGCATCTCGTGTGATTATTGTTGACTCTGAATGACTCGTGTCAGGCCCAAGTCTGTGACTCCTCCCATGAAAACATCCTGAAATGGATTCTAAACTTCTCAGCACTAAATCCTCACTTTCTAAAGTAGTTGACAGAGGGATGAATATGAGCAAAACACATTGCATGAAACTCGAAAATATCCTCATAAAGTTTTCCCCTAAAAAATCAATTAAAAAAATAAACACGTGAAAAACATCCAATGTTATTTCTACCAAACTCTCTTTGCTTCAGCTAAACACATAGTGAACATGAACCAGAAGGGCAGCACGCTCAGGGACAAGTCTTCCTCAGCAGTCTGGTCAAACCAGGTCTCTGCCCAGTTTTCTAGCAGAAATAAGGTGAGAAGGTTCAAAGTTCTTCCTGCAACGAGTGAGAACTAGCACCTTTTAAAACATGAATTGACAAGTAGGATAAATCCAAATATTGAAAACAGTGATTTTCATAGAAAACGAAGACAAGAATGGTAACAATCCACCTTCAATCTATTAAAAAGTAGCACCTTCACACCCCTCCACCAGTGTACAGGGGGTTGATTTCTGTTTTTCCATGACCAGATTATGTAAGAATTATTTGCTTGTGTTCTAGAATCAATGGTGGGATTTACAGGGAATATGTGGAAAGTATCTGGGAATAGACCATCTTAAAGGATTTACAGCTCAGCCATTGGGGCTGAGGTGTGCTTCAAGGTGAGCAATTTAGCTTGTGATGCTTGGGTTTCTGAGGCAATACCACCTCCTGTCCTAAAACTATTTAGTAATGACCATCAATGAGTTGGGACAGCGTTGATATCACATCCAAGATGTTTAGTACAGGGTGACATTACAAGCTAAATGTACACTGGACAAATAGTTATCTAGTGGTTCTGTGTATTGAAGTTGCACCGAACTTTGGTACCATTGTGAGGTCTTTACAATCCTGTTCATGTCTGATTTCCTGGGTCCAAGAGTGATTCCCATGATGATCAGGTTAGCTTTGTTACATAAAAATGCCTTTTCTCAAACACAAAACTACATAATCAAGGTGGCTTTGTAACAACAAATATCAAACCACTGCATCAAACCCCATCCCTCCTGCCTCACTCCCATCTCACCACACAGGCAGATGAATGCATACAGCCATGAAGCATGACAACCCCCTTACAGCCTCAGAGGATATCGTAAGGATACTTGGTGACAGAGTTCCAAACTTACATTCTTAGAATGTAGCTGGAACTCTTCAGACAATTATTCAGATCCACAGTTAGCTCCTGCTCCCAGAAACCAGGTAGCTTCCTCTCCCTGTTTTTGTGCCCGAGACCATTGCCTATGCTTCCATTTTACCACAGATAATGTGAAGAGCAGGAGTCAGGCTGCTGAATAGATGATATGCATGCTCAGGACGTTTAAGTGTGTACAAGTTCACAGTTGACTGTTGGGCATAGGTGGGTGGGGGTTTTGCGCACAGAGTTACAGACACAGCTGGTACACACAGATTCTATAGCCACTGCAGAGCAGATGGCTAATGAGACAGAAGAGGGGCCTATTATGACAGGTTAGGGAACCAAAAATAGCTGGTGCCTTCTAGCTCCAAGGATCCTGGACTTGGCTAAGGGTACAGGGAGCAAGGGCTTTGGCCAGTAGAGTGCTTCACTCACAAGTGTGTGCACTTGAGCTCTTCAAATATTGCTAACTAAATGGGTACCTTTCAAAGGATTAAAATCAGAATGTAGGATGTCACTCTCAAAGCAAACATCATAGCTTGACTATGAGAAGTGTAACTTGAAACAAAAGGAAGGAATTGTTGAACAATAAATAGTGGCTTTTCTTTCATTTAGATACTTATGGCTATTATGTGCATATTAATGCCCGGCTCTTCCCTCAATGTACCTAATGACCACTATACTTGTAGTAACTTTGTCTCAGAGACCTCCTCTCCAAGGGAAGACTCTGAAGAGAATAAAGGTTCCAAGAGAACTGAGAAATCACTTAGTCTTAGGCTAGTGCCAGAGACTGACCTGAACAGCATTCTTGACAGGGCACCTCCTGAACGTCTCCGGGAAGACGGGGAATGCTGCTCCTAAACCTACATCAGGCCTACATGCTCCTGAATGGGTTCTTTGCTTCTTTCCCCTCTGCTGAGCTGGACCTAGCTAACGGCCACCTGGAAGGTTCATCCCTGCTGGATTACTGAATAATTGTCTATGAAGCCACTGTTTTGGGTCAAGGCTCTCCATGCAGGGATAATGGAATGAGTCTCTTGAGATGGTACATGGGCTCCTGTCCTGTAGGGAAGGAGCTCAAGGCCTTAAGTGAAACAGTTTTAGATGGCTAAACCTCAAGGTTTGTGAGAAATGCATCTCTGAGCCTACAAAAGGGGAACACTATGAAAGAAAATACATAAGACATTAGTAAATTGAAAATAAAATATTTCCTACCCATTAAAGCAAAAATCAAGCACTGAATCTGACTCCAGATGTAGTGGAGAATAAGAAAAGCCAGAAGTGCTAGGCAGATTGCTAACTCCTGTGAGAAAACAAGAAGACATCTTCACTAACATCATCACAAATCATTTCTTTTAGACATATCATTTATACAAACTTTTTGCTTCAGACCAGAGACCTACTATGTGTTACTCGTGGAAACACTGTACAACTGTTAAAGAAAATAACTCTTCCTCATCAAATACAGAATTCCCCCCTTAAGTGTCTAGAAATAATCAGTCTATCCTATCTGTTTTGTTTCTTGTTTTTAGCCTACAAGTAGCCCTTGAAAGGTTACTTTACAAAGTTTAGTTTTGTCATTTTTGTATCTGTGAATGGAAATCAGATACAAAAGCATGACTCTCTTAATTCTCCAAACTGATGTTCCTTTGACACTTAGGGAGATTGGGGCCACTTGAGCAGCTGTAAGATAGTCATGCTATTCACTGTTCAATGTCACCTGATGGTGGAGGAGTACAGACCCGCACAAGTTGAGTGACAGCTTGTTGTCTGGCAACTCTCACTCCTCACACACATTATTAGGACTCTTCCTGATTCATATTCTTCCTCAGGAAGAAACTGTAAATGGGCTCTGTCGGCTCTTGGAGACACTCAAACATCTAACGAAGCATTAGAAGGAAGACTTGGACTTCAAATTTTCATTATGAAAGTAAGAGTTTATCAGGCTACGATATCAAAAAAATTTTATCAAATGTTTCTATAAAAATACAGGAAAGCCTGTGCTTTCCTGCCTAGAGGAACACAAGCTTAGGAAGCAGTGGTTTACCTGAGTCTCTAACCATTGCAAGCACATTTCTGGAAGACACAGATCCAAGATTATTTTACAAAGCGAATTTAAACTAATTCAAATGTGTTTCTTGGTGATTGCTAGGAATGACTCCAAAGCAGGCGATTAGTCTTCGGAAGCCCAAGGGGAGATCATAAAGGTAAGTGAGCTTCACAAAGAACCAGCCACACCAGCCAGCCAGTTGTTGCAGATAAAACAGCTTTGCACAGCATGCCTAAGGGCTAGGCTTGTTTGCACCCCATCCCCTGGAAAGCCTTGGATGGGGTCACCATGGACAAAGGGAATCCACATTATTTGGTTCTTTGTTTATTCTTGGGTAGAATGCTTAAGTGCAAGCCAGCGACGGAGAATAAGCTAGTGCTGCACTCTGCTCTCTGGATGTGGCTATTCCAGCAGGACTGCGGCAGGTGTGGGAAAGCATACAGACAAGAGAGCATCAGCACTAACCTGAGAGGTAGCTGCAGTTGAACTAGACTCCTTACCACTCACTGCTGCCTGCTCATGGGCTGCGGCTTCTGCTACTTCTGCGGACTGCACACTGGAATCCTCAGCAGCCGAAGGCCCTATTTGACCCAGACCTTCACCCCCAGGAGTGCGAGGTGGGTTGGAGATCGTTTTCCGGCTTTGGCCTTTATACCAACTAGGGTAAAACAAGGGATCCGCAGTTTCCGCTGCTGAAGGGCCTGAAGTTTCAGACTGTGTGGTCTGCTGAGAGCCAGTGGGCACCACCTCCCCCTTAATCAGAACAGATGGGTTGGCAAGTTTAAAAAAAAAAAGAAAAAAAGAAGGAAAGAGCAGTTGGTGTTATTTCCCTTTGGGTTTGAACACCCTGAGCTCTTTGGGGTGCTGGGGCAGAATGCTCATCACATGACTGTGTTTCTGTTCTTGCCTTCCACTAGGTGGTAGCTCAGACAGGAGCAATGCACAAGCCTTGAGTGAAATGTTGCTTATGAAATACCATATATGGTGAATTATTGACCAGAACTAACTCTGGCTTTATGCATGTGTCCCCAAAACTGATTTTTAAAAACCAACACTGACCTAATTGATCAAACCCAACCCTCATTAATATCGTGCCTTCTTTCAATGCCAGTGCAACTGGGATACTCAGAAGTTCAAGGTTCTGGGAATTAAAAAGTGTTATATCCTGGATATATGCCTATAGAGACAGAGTACCAATTACAATTCCTTGTCTGAGTTCTCTGGGTGCTTTTTTCCCCCTCTGTCAATAATCTCAGCCCACAGAACAAGAACCAGAATCTTTGATGAGCCTGCTGTTCCTAGCACATGCAATGACTGGACTTCTGTGCACTGAAGTGAACTGGAAATCCACGTAAAGCCCGAGTCTGCACAGTGGCCTTCTAGAAGTCATGAGCAGGTATGACTCCAAATACTTTGAACCACACTTTCTTCAAATGACAAACAAATGGAAAAACAGCTCCATTCACTTGCCCTCCAAGCAGAAGGCAAAGTTGTGTTTTAGGGTAAGTTACCTGAACTACTGTGGTTTCTCTATTTACTTCCTTTATTATGTACACGAGCATCATGGTGCTGAAGTAGAATCACTGTCATTTCTCACCTCATATAATTCTACATTGTACCCCATGCTTCCATTGACTAAGGAACAAAAGGTAGACTACATTCCCATGAACAACTCTTACTATACACACACACACACACACACACACACACACACACACACACACACACACAATCGCACTTTCTTGACAGAGATTGCCTCAGATCTGAAACTGTTGTTGGGAGAAAAGTGGCATTAAATTAAATCTTGCTAACCACAATAATGGTAATGAAACTTCTGAATCATCTAGATTCTCCCTGGCATTGTAACTGTCCTGATATGTTCTGTCTGTCGCCTACACATATGGCACACAACTACCTTTTTCCTTAGAGCAGAATAAGTTGTTTAAAGTACTTAGCGCAGGAAGGAACTAGTGAATGGTTACCTGTGTCACCAGGACATCTGCAGCAGGTGGCAGGGATGAAACTGATTCTGGAGAGGAAGCAAGGAGTGGCCCTGGGGCAGCCTGGAGCTCTGCAGCCAGCTCAGAGGGCTCTGCAGCTTTTTCCAGAGTCTCCTCTTCTCCTGATGATGCTATTTGAACATTTTCTGCCTCTTCTACTTCTACTGCATCCTCTCCTTCTCCTTCTTCATCTACTTCTCCTTCATCTTCTTCATCTTCCTCTTCTAGTGAGATAAGGTATTTTTAAACTTTTTAACTACTAGCCATGGAAACAGTTAATAACTAGCACCTATCAGCCTAGGGATAGAGAAGACACTTCAGCTGATACTTGACAATGGTCCAGGTCTACCATGCTCAAACCTTGTGCTTCTTACATGTGCCACAGCAGGGCAAATATGAAAGAAGCATTGCTTTGGTTTTATGCCCAGTATAAAGCTGTATGCCCTGCCCCTCATACAACCTCACTCACAGAGCCTGTTCGTATTTCTGTCATAGCCAGCATCTCTGTAAGTTTGAGAGAGGAGAGAAGAGGTTGTCGGGTACTTATTTCTGCCTTGTTAAATGGAAATGGAACCCTCTTTCCTATCAGAAAACAATGGCTTATTTTAATTCAGTGAATGCATTCACTTTTCATTGTAATAAATATTATGACGTTTTAAAATCTACTGACCTTAAAATTCACTCAAGTACATCAATGACAGACCTTATCTTCTTATCTTATTAAGCACAAATGATAATCTATTATGATGATTTGGCTCTAAACTTGTGTCTGTGAGGCTGGTGCAATTTCATGGAATAGAGGTCTAGCCCAGTACTGTTTGCATTTCTCTTTATATTGCTATGAGTCAAGGCAGTGACAGTTGGCATCAGATGCAGAGCTATTGTCTCCCTCTCGACCAATTCATCAGGCTATAATTCATCAGGCTATTTCTAAGAATGGGAATTCTTAGCCAAAAGTGAAAGTCACAGCTATAGCTCACGGACCCTATCCTAATTCCACACTATGACTGACTTTGTGACTTGTCACTATCTCGTCCTCAAGTTGAGGGACTATTATACCTAGCTCAGATGTCTCCTGTGTTTTCTTTTCAACTGATCTTTAATCTTTCTCCTTTACACTACTATGATTCATACTACAGGGTAGAGTTGAAGTTGAGTTATCATCATTTATGTCAATTACTAAGGATTTCACTACCCAGAGTCAAACTCTTGATAATGACATTTAAATACTATTAAAAACAAACAGTCAAAGACTGTGTGATCCTGTAGTAAGACTGAGGATCACATTGGTTTGTGATGCTGTGGAGATCTGGATGTCCATTCTGGAGGGTTTTGCACATCTCCCCCATTCTGCTCACCCAGCAGCTTTCACACATGCGCAATTCAAGACAGATAATCAAAGAAGTAACAGACCTCTAGAAAAATCAATTTCACGGATAATTTTTTCTTCTCTATTGAGGTTGACTGTGAAGTTGTTCATGATCTCATAACCTTGTTCTATTTTCTCCATCTGAAACGCCTTCGATGCTTCTGTGATCCTGCAGTAAAGACACTTGTTATTTTCTGTTACTATTTAAAGTCCAGTGACCTTGGGTAAAAATGAAAAGTGTGGTGTTCAATCAAAGCGAAAGTACTCACTTTTGCAACAGGGTCTTGGCATTCTGTGAAAGCAACAGAGATGAGCTTACTTGATCTCTTTTCATGAAGTTGGCAAGATTTAATTCCTCTACTTGTGAGTCTAAATCTCCTAGCTCAGGTCCTAAGTGGCACCCTCTCTACTTAATATCGAATGGATGAAGCTTTTAGTTAATGAAATAGACTTTTAAATGAGATATGAATAAAATAGTGAAAATGTGATCACAGTTAATTCTCAGCACCCACCCTTTGGGTTTGTGTCTCTGGTGCCAAAAAGCATTACCTGCAGAAACACTGCCATTTCTGGCTCATCCATGAACTGGATTCCTGACTCCACCAACTTTGATACATTCTCCAGGTGATCAGAATACTTTCTGATAAGAGTTCGGACATGCTCCAGTTTCTCCTCCTGTGTTCGGGTGATGGCTTGGGTCATTTCGGTCTTCCTCTCCTCCAGGATGCCATACAGGTGATCAAACTTCTCACACAGGTCCTGTTTCTGCTTTCTGCAGCACTCCTGTTAGTTGGGTTAACTAAGGTTACAATTGATTGTGAGGAAAATCACCTGGATATTTTAGGAGACAAGAGTATTTACCTATGGAAGATATGGACATTTCTTTCCCCTTCAGCTGTATCTGTAGGTATAAACACTGTGGTAACGTTTTAAAAGCTGAACATCATTGTTTAACTTTCTGAAATCCCATAATAGTCACCACCTATGATACATACCTACATCTGCTCAAGAGAAATGTTGAAAGAAAGCCCTCCCCCCCAACTTCTGCAAATCTAACACATTTGCTCACATTTACTCTGTGTGGCTGATGCCTCATGAATCCATGTTAAATCACCATTAACCCTCCAGCACTCCCATTCATCTGCCTTTGGTTTTTACATCTCTAGGAGGCTCAGTGTGTGTGCCAGTGTCTCAAGATGTGACTGTCTCTGTATCCAGAGCCTCAGGGATGGGAGCAGGTTGAGATACACAGTTATCTCACTTCACTTTCCTGCCATGACAACCCAAGTAATTCATGTCTGACACCAGTGATCTCGTAGGGACCTTTGTCTCACTCTCTTTCAGCTTAGTAAACCCTTTGTGGCCAGATCTTGCCTTCTTCTTATGTTTTGAGCATTTCCTTGGAAATAGGCTCTGGGTCTGCCTACAAGTGGAAGCCTGCTCCACAAACACACAAAAAAGGTCTTTGTACTCTAGCTTTCCCTTTATTTTATGTTTGAATGCTTTGTCTGTCTTCACAGAACTTAGAAGAGGACATTTGGATGCCCTAGAACTGGGGTTACAGATAGTTGTGAACTACTATGTGGGTGACAGGAATTGAATCTAGGCCTTCTGTAAGAGTAACCAGTACCCTTAACTAACAAGCCATCTCTCTAGTTCTTCCCTAGTTGTTTAATGGTGTATGTGTTGGTTTTGTCTTTTGTTTGTTTGTTTGAAGTTTGTGTTTGGTTTTGGTTTGTTTTTCGTTAGGGTCTCACATTAAAGCTCAAGCTATCATGAAACTCACTATGTAGCCCAGGCTGGCTTCAAAACACTGCCTCAGTCTCCCACATATTCGTATTAAAGGTATATGTTCCACTTTTTATGGACATAGTGACACAGAGTTTCATGTAACCCATCCTGGCCTTCAGTGCCCTATGAAGCCAACACTGGCCTCAAACTTCTGATTCTCTTGCCTCTCTCAGTTGCTGAGACCACAGGCATGCACCACCATCACCATTCCTGAACATTATTTTCACTTTCTAAACACCTTGTAATGCATGTAGAAGATCCTGCGGGTGGAACTATTTAGATAGCATGGCTACCATCTACCTCTTGGTACATTCAGCAAACAACTCTTCAGTACGCTGTTTGTGCTCCACAAGAGTCGAGAGATACAAAAATGAACAGGACCGTGGTTCCTGTTCTTCAGTTGCTCACAGTTTACTTGAGGAAACTGGGGGCTAATAGTATGATGTATTTATTATAAGAGGCTGCATAACGGAAGTGGCTCATACCATATCTCTGAGCAGCAAGATGTGGAGTATTATTTCAAACCTTAGTGTAGACAAGGGAAATACAAGTGTGGGCTCAGGAAAAACTTCCTAGAAGTGTCTCCTAAGATTGGCCTTAAAGAATAAGTAGAAATGAAAACAGGAAAGGATGTGACAAGGATTAGAGTGATGGCAAGTGTCAAAGTGACCAAAGGCCTGTTAGATCAGACACTGTTGGGCTTGCCAAAGATGCATTAGAACTGAAGTCTGCTAGTAGCTTTCCAAGAGAGCCATCTTTTATTATAGTCACTTTGTCCAAAGTTTATCAGCAACCATGTGCCCACTGTAGTCCTGAAACTGCAGTCCTGAAACTTGTCTTTCTGATGTTTAGAAGTGCCACTGCTGGCTCGAGACCCCTTATGTACAACAATGCCAAGCAACCAGAGCTTCCAGGGACTAAGCCGCTACCCAAAGACTATACATGGACTGACCCTGGACTCTGACCTCATAGGTAGCATTGAATATCCTAGTAAGATCACCAGTGGAAGGGCAAGCCCTGGGTCCTGCTAAGACTGAACCCCCAGTGAACTAGACTGTTGGGGGGAGGGCGGCAATGAGGGGAGGGTTGGGAGGGGAACACCCATAAGGAAGGGGAAGGGGAAGGGGAAGGGGAAGGGGAACGGGAGGGGTTAGAGCGATGTTGGCCTGGAAACCGGGAAAGGGAATGACAATTGTAATATAAATAAGAAATACCCAATTTAGTAAAGATGGAGAAAAAAACAAAAAAAATATACACAATTTAATAAAGATGGAGGGGGAAAAAAAGAAAAAGAAAAGAAAAGAAAAGAAGTGCCACTGCTAAGCAGGAATGTAGAATATTTTTTCCTCTATAAATTGTATCCTAGCAACATGTATGGTTCATGATATACTAAGATGTGATCTGATAAAACGCCTACCATTTACCTTTGGTTTTCTTTTCTGTTACTTACTGTTACTTTCTGTTACTGGGAGGCAATTCAAGTCTATGACAGTGAAATTTAAATCATTTGTAATGAGACTGATGTGAAACCACAGAGTCTAGTATATTTTCTTAATGAGTAATAAATGTACTCAGTGGTTTAAATAAAACAACTATATTTCTGTTATTTTCAGCTATAAGTATTATTTTGTTTCTAATTAGGTTTTTAAGTCATTTCCACAGATCTGATGTTAATCCAATTTTTATCATTTTAACAGCAATGTTCATCCATTTATACCTAATGGTGTGGGAAGTACTAATACAGGCTTGGTTGATGCTCTAAATGTAGGCATTATATCATTGAAACTTTGAAAACCTCTTATAATTTTACCAGAACCACACAACAAATGATGTCATCATTCTTCCAATTTAGACTCAAAGTCCTTAACTTGACTCCTTCAGTTATATGATCTTGAAAGTCTGTGGCTATTAGAATGCTATAATGTTATAAATGAGCTCACCCCTGTGTAAAGTAAAATTCAACGGAGATGTTGTGTTAAAGGATGTTCTACATCCATTCTTGGTACCTGGCCTGAAGTCAACAAGTCTGAACTCCTTCATCATGGCTACTCCCAAGTCTCCAACTGTGCCCATCCTTGAAAGTAGCCTCAACATTTTTATATAAAGTGAGGTAAGCCTGGTCTGTAGGGATAACCACCACATTCTCTCTTGGACCTGGATCCTAGTTTGAATTTTAGTTTGTAACTTAATTTAGTGTCTGTAGAGGCTGGGAAGCAACAATAGCACAAAGGCCCATAAAAGAGCAGAGGAGAAGAAGCCTTAGAAGAGAGGAGAGTAGCGCATTGTATAAAGGTAGAGGAGGGGATACTGAATGGAAAGGTTTAAGTAGAGATGGGGCATGGGGTGGGATTCGAGAAGAGAAATTAACAGAAATTCGGGGTGTATGAAAAATCCCGCTGCTTTGTCAGTTAATTTTAAAATATAATCAAAACTGACTTTGACCAGAGATATCCTAATGGGTAGATAACACTGCTCTCAGGAGTATGTCCTGTGTGGTACATTCTCCTCTGTGTTGTCAGAGAGGCCTCAGAGGCTCCTAAAACAGACAAGGTAATGTCATGGCTTCTGATTGGCCACCAAAACTAGATGGTAAGACTCTATTACCAAAGGTATCATACACATTGGTTGGAGGACATAATCAATGTGAAGCTGAGCTGGATACCTTTCCCAGCTGGGTAGTTTTCATAGGTGCTGTTTGTTCATGCTGCTAGAGGAGAAAATCCACGAATAGTCTTAGCCATTAATGGACCATCATATGGGTGGCAAAATGCTATGGGAAGAACTATGTACTTTTCTGAAGTTTAGGGAACTAATGACTTCTACTATAATCCTGGTCTACGGATCATGTCTGGGGAGGTCATAGACCCTAGGTGGAAACCTACTATTCTATTATTGTTTACAGAATGGGCATGTTCTCAAACTGCCATCTAATATGTACATTCATACTTAGAGATTACATTGTACTGGGCATGGTTCATGAAGATACTTATAACTGGTCAAAGTGTTCAGAACAAGTGGTGGTTGATTCCTGGCCCTACATGATACATCTATGTCACTCCCTTCCTCAAAGCTCAAAGAACATCACAGAAGTGAGGAAGGGGGATGGGAGGGGACTGAATATAAGAGCCAGAGACAGGGAAGAATGCTATAAAATGCCATCTTCTGAATATGACCTGGCGGTGGCACTCCTGAACTCATAGAAGCTATAGTTACTTATCAAGATCTGAACAAGATTGAGCTCCTGACATTGCTTATGGGGAGGAGGGCTTATGAGTTTTTATCCTGGCTTAGGAACTATTGTCAGTTAATGGCTTCTGGGAGAAAGGGTGGATTCTTTTCCAAATTATTGCCACTGCTAACTTGTTCATGTTGCAGTAAATAGTCCCATATGTAGGTTCATGAAAACAACCTAAGTAAATACAGTCATATAACAACAGAAAGTAGGAGAAAGTTTTGGGAAGAAGAAAATATTCAGACAGTGGTATTGGGAGGAAGATACGATCAAAATACTTTATGCACATGAAATTGTCAAAGAATAAAAAAATTAGTTGGGGTTTGTTTTTTTGTGTGTTTTGTTTTTGTTTGTTGTTGGTGGTGTTGTTGTGTTTTCAAGACAAGGTTTCTTTATGTAGTCCTGGCTGTTCTGGAACTCACTATTTAGACCAGGCTGGATTCAAATCACAGAGATCCATCTGCCTCTGGAATGCTGGGATTAAACATGTGTACCACCAAGTTCAGCCCAAACAATAAAAATTATAAAATTACATAAAATGTTTGTGAACTGAGCAAAGGCTACTTATTAGATCTACTCTGTTGAAAGTGGGCTCTTAAAGGCAAAACTCTCAAAATATTTTAGATTTATATTCTGTAGTTTATTGTGTCAACAAATTAATTAACTGCTTGCTATCTACCAGGCATCACACAGTCTAAAACTTTGCCATGATTTTCCAGTGTTTTAGAAATGGCAAATATGAAATTAATTATACATGATAAATGCAAAACAAAATGAATATATTTTTCTAATTTATAGCAGAAAAGAGGCATGTTCTCTATTGTCTATTTGGCCTTTAACATAATTCTGTGCAGACTGGGACAAAAACAAAAAACAAAAGTCTCCCCCTGGAATATGAAACTTCAGCTTTCACCCCTGGAATCCTAAGATTAGAACGCTGAAGCTTTGATAAAATATGATTTTCAGGTAACCTAATGTGATTCACACAGGAAAAGCTCTAGAATGGCAAGTCTCACTTATTCGTTCTTTTCCCTCTGTGGCTGACTTGCTGCCCCTCTATTTTGGAGGCAGGACCACTAGAATGCCATCATCAAACAATAAACACCCTGGCTGTCAGTTTTCTTAGGTTAATTAAGGATCAGGCCTGTGCTACTTAATAAAATGTCAGTCTGAATTACATCCTTCCTGTGACTCTGTACATATGAACCTGCACTCCTCTTGATGGTCACTGTGTAGTAACCTGTGCTCCTCTCAATGGTCACTGTGTAGTAACCTGTGCTCCTCTCAATGGTCACTGTGTAGTAACTGCACTCCTCTCAATGGTCACTCCTCCTCAATGGTCACTGTGTAGTAACTGCACTCCTCTCGATGGTCACTGTGTAACTGCACTCCTCTCAATGGTCACTGATCACTGTGTAGTAACTGCACTCCTCTCAATGGTCACTGTGTAGTAACCTGTGCTCCTCCTCAATGGTCACTGTGTAGTACCTGCACTCCTCTCAATGGTCACTGTGTAACTGCACTCCTCTCAATGGTCACTGTGTAGTAACCTGTGCTCCTCTCAATGGTCACTGTGTAGTAACTGCACTCCTCTCAATGGTCACTGTGTAGTAACTGCACTCCTCTCAATGGTCACTGTGTAGTAACCTGTGCTCCTCTCAATGGTCACTGTGTAGTAACTGCACTCCTCTCAATGGTCACTGTGTAGTAACCTGTGCTCCTCTCAATGGTCACTGTGTAGTAACCTGTGCTCCTCTCAATGGTCACTGTGTAGTAACTGCACTCCTCTCAATGGTCACTGTGTAGTAACCTGTGCTCCTCTCAATGGTCACTGTGTAGTACCCTGTGCTCCTCTCAATGGTCACTGTGTAGTAACTGCACTCCTCTCAATGGTCACTGTGTAGTAACCTGTGCTCCTCTCAATGGTCACTGTGTAGTAACTGCACTCCTCTCAATGGTCACTGTGTAGTAACCTGTGCTCCTCTCAATGGTCACTGTGTAGTACCCTGCACTCCTCTCAATGGTCACTGTGTAGTAACTGCAGTCCTCTCGATGGTCACTGTGTAGTACCCTGTACTCCTCTCAATGGCCACTATGTTGTATCCTGCACTCCTCTCAATGGTCACTGTGTCGTAACATGAATAGTAGAATGGGGAAAATGTTGCCTTTATGGGAAAATGCAGATTTCTTTGTATATGTGTCTGCAGATAGAAAACTTTGAAGGATGGTCATTGCCTGAAAAAAAACATGTGAGTACAACCATATCTCCCTCTTCTCCACAAAACCTTATTCTCTTCCAGGATTTCCCCCTGCTTTTTTTTAATCATAGTTCTATATTGTAGTACTTTATCATAGATTAATGTCAATTTCCCATCCTTCCTTCCCTACTTTGATAGATAGTAATGTAAATAAGATACACAGTTTATGAACTTGTAAGGTTTTTTTCATATAGCTTCCATTTTCTTTTTGATATCTTTGGTTTCTACACTGTGTGTGTGTGTGTGTGTGTGTGTGTGTGTGTGTGTGTGTGTGTGTGTGCTGTAGCTAGTGAATTAAGATCACATCGGCTGCAGGATATAATCAATCTAGAACTAAGCTGGAAGCCCCCTCCCTGCTGGGTAGATTCATAGGGCTGTTCAGGCTGCTGGGAGAGAAGAGCCATCAACAGTCTTACCCATTAGTAAACCTTACGTGCTACAGTGTTCACTCCTCAAAACACCAAAGTTAGGGAAACCACTTAACCTCAGGACAATTGTTAAAAGATGCCGCGTACACTTCTGACAGATCAGATTGGATAATTGATGATGTCTCTCTGACTCTACAGCTCCAAGATTCTGTAACTTAGAAATGTGGAGATGTTTCTGATGTTCTTCAGGCTACAGCATTCCCTTCTCCAGTCCCAGCCAGTTTTAGAGTGTCACCAACAGGAGACATAGCCATCAGACCCAGTTTAGGTATGTGCCATAGGCATGGCAGAAAAATTCTGAAGTGATTCTGAGCGCTGCTTTCACCATGTAAGGAGTACAGCTCTGTGTCTAAAATAGCCTGAAGATAGAGCCTGAGCCTGGCCACTTGTCACTGAGCAACTGCCGTTCCACCACCCATTTATGTCTCCACCACATTCCTCCAGCATTCATCGGGACACACTTGTGCAGAAATGCAGCTGCATGTGAGATACAGCACTTCAACAGTCCCATTCCACACCCCGTCCCCCGCCCCCCGGAGAAAAAAACAGACATCAAGTTAATAATACCGAACAAAGAACCATCTTAAGTGAAACAAAGATAGCAAGCCCAAGCATTCGTTTGCAAGGCTCCAGTTATAAACCCTTAGAGGAGTCCCAGGAACACAGAGTAGAATCTTTCTAATAAAGGAACAAATTGAAGCTTTAGGTACAGGCTGAACTTCAGCCCCTGCCCTCTCAGTCTGCTCCCAAGCTCAGCAATATAATTCTGTATTGGCCGGAGGTCTGAGCTCTCCCAACTGATGGGCACTCTGTTAAATTACATTGTTCCTTCTTGTGAGGAGGATAGTTACGTGACATTTATATAATACTTGTTGTTTATATCATTGGCATCATGGCTTTTCTGGGCTAGTCCAGACCATGGAAAACCCTCCCCCTAGTTAAACCCTGTAAAGCCTAAGGGCAAGAGAACAGACTCAGGAAAGCCATGTGGCTTGATGAGAAGTTAAGTCACTGCACTCTGCAAATAGCATGAATCCAGGAAATGTTCTTCCTCCTTTGCTATCAGTATTCTCACAAGAATAGAGCAAATGCCAACTTCCCATTCATTTGTAGTTTTCTCCCTGGAGTGAGCTGCTCAACTTGGCCATTTTGACTAAGCAGGACCCTGATGATCTTCTTACAACATTTATAACAGGGCTCCAGTAAATCAATTGATTATCATCCAGACAAGTGTACGTATTCCATGATGATTCAAGGTGGCGTGATATACCACTAATCTCCTTAAATGTTCCTTTTACCACAATTCTCTCATTACAACAGTGTGAAGCAGTATTATCGTGCCACTGTAAAGGAGGGAAGTTGAACAAATAACATAAGTTGTTCCATCTCCTACCACCCTATGGGGTTTATAGGTGTGAAAAGTGGATGCTTGCCTGATCTCAAACCTTTTGAAACAGAGCATAGGAGTCATAGTTAATGACCCCTACATCTCCAGATGTAACACATAAACAATGAGAAAGCCATACTTAGCCACACATCTGCTCATTCACACCAATGTTACTATCTATTAAAAATATTGGGCTCACTTGACAAAGGTGCAAAACATAGAAATACATAAGTAAGACATTGAAAATTGCCAGGCATGATGGCTTATGTCTCTATTCCCAGTATTCAGAAGGCTGAGAAAGGACATTACGATGAGTTCAAGGGCAACCTGGGCTACAGCTGATAATCTGTCATAACAAACAAACAACAAACAAAACCTCCAAGCCCAGTCCTGCTTTTAAAAGTGCTGGCCCTTTAGTATTGTCCTCTTGACTTTCCTCCCATGAAAGTACTGGTTAGACATAAGTACAGACATTCAAAACAGTCATTACGAACCAGTATATCCTACACAATATGCATAACCCAATACTGCTGATGTTTGTTTTTATCTTATTTTCTTAAGAAGTCCAACAACTGAAATAAACACATGAGCATGGATAGATTTTACCTTTCTTCAAAGCACTGAGGAGCTGGACTAGGTGACTTTGTGTACCAGAAAATTGTTCTTTATCCTCAGCCATTATTTTTATTTTATTTTTATACAGGTTACTCTAGAACTTCTAATCCCCCTGACACACCTTCCTGAGTAGCTGGGATTAGAGGTGTGCAACACCAAACCTGGTATGAAAATGAGCACTTTAAAGACCACCAACATCTTAATGACATGGAAGTAATAATATACCCGCTTTAGAAATCTGTGGAAATCTGTACAAAAGTGTGCCATGTTGGATGGAGTCATTACCAGTAAGAAAGGTCGATGATTCTGACCTTGGCTGCTCTCCATACTGTCCCTAACTAAACTCCTTCTGCTGATATAGCTTTAAACCTGTACTTTCTTGGCTTGCTCTCAAGTGTAACTAGAGACAGCTGCTTCCTGCTGAGACCCTGGCTGGCCTCTGTGAGAGATGCCTGTTGTCCTTTCTAGCATAGCCAGAATCAAGTTGTTACCCTCACTCAAGACCTCAGTGGACCACAGCTCTTTCCACACATCTCCTGATGTCTTTATCCCAGACAGGAAGCCAGACGCTCCAGAGAGTCCCAGGAGGTGGCTAGAGATTGCCTCGCTCAACACAAGTAACAGGCTATTTATAACACACCAGACTGAACCCAGCCCACAGTGGACTGCTGATTCATGGCCAGTGCCTGACTGAGCTCCATTGTAAATAAGAGGAAACAGTTTATATTCTCCATTTCTGAATCTCTTAGGCTCTTTGCCAAAAGAAAATAATTCTTCCGTAAGTAAATCTCTGTGTATCAAAGATCTTTTTAGTAATATGAGTGTGAAGAAGAAAGGAAATTGATTTTGGTGATGTGTAAATCTAAGATGGGATAATTACAATCAATTGAAGTCCTGAAGCCATCCTCTGGAAATGGTCTTAGACTTAAATAGACTTTGTCTTGATAATAGAAAAGTAATAAGACCACACACTTCATGCCAGGTACTGTGCTGGGCGTCTTCATTGAGCCTGTAGTCTGTACAGAGTAAGCGTGGTTGTCCCCTTTTCACAGAAAAGGAAACCAAGGCACTGGACATGCTTATAGTAATATGTATGGACTTAAAAACATGATTCTAGATTCTAGGTTCAAAATACAAAGAAAATACAATGCAATAGCATTTGTAAAATTAAAAGGCATGCATACTATGATGATTTGAATGAGAATAGTCCCCTAAGGCTCACATATTTGAATCTTTGGTCCCTAGTTGGTGGAACTTTCTCTGGAAGGATTAGGAGGTCTGGCCTTATTGGGAGAGGAGTGTCATAGGGAGTAGGCTTTGAGGTTTCAAACCCACGAGGCTCAGTCTCTCTGCCTCAAACTTGAAGATACGATGTAGGGATGTATGTTCTCAGCTACTTCTGTAGTGCCATACCTGCCTGTTGCCATGCTCCCCATGATAATTGTGATGGACTGAACCTCTGAAACTGTAAGCAAGTCCCCAGTTAATGCTTTCTTTTAAGTTGCCTTGGTCATGATGTCTCTTCATAGCAACAGAAAGTAACTAAGACATACATGTATAAAACAATCTGTGTTTTATAAGAGTGCACACACACAAAGAACTGTTACCTTTGGGAAATGAAGACAAAGGGAAACAAGAGATAATAAGAGAGGCCTGCACACAACAATGAAGAGGGTGTGGCAAAAGTGAGGTGGTTAGCGTCTCATCCTGTTAACCACTATTGGGGAGATTTTTTCCCCAATCAGGGTCCTCCTGATGATTGCCAGGAGAGCACAGGTGTGTAGTTCACACCTTTACAAGACTTCCTGAAGCACCGATCAGCATATCTGAAGACTGTTCCATTTCCAGGAAGAAATCTTGTTAAATAATAACAACAATACTCATTTCCATTGCTGGCCACTGATTTGGTTTGTTGCTAATCTCTCATAAGGAGTTGACTGAGGAAGAGTGTGCACACAATAACTGTCTGAGCAACTGTGATAAAAATCTACCTCATCAAGCTCAGGTGAGTTCTCCAAAGCACCAGAAATTGTTTCAGAGATATATCAGGAAGGAGGGAAAGGATGGAACATTGGGAGGGGGTTTCTAGTGTATCACTGAGACACTCACTATTTCCTAGGAGTCTCAGGATTGGTTTTGATTCCCTTTGAGTCAGCTGACTTACCTCAATAGTTTTACAGGTGTCCTCCAGCTGGCTGATCACATCCTGGACTCTATCGTTGCTTCCCACAAGTACAGCAATACCATCACTGAGCTCTGACTAATGAAGAGAAAACAAGACTCAAGATATTAGGGCTTTCCCAACCATGGATGGTTATGGCCTGCTCACAGCATTGCCCTCAAGGGGGGTTAATCCCTAAGGAGTAAGCAAGCCTACAGACAAGCTCCAAGCTCATGAATTTCTCCTGAGACATATTCTTATCATGGATGAAGAAGAGGAGGCTGCTCTTCCAGTTTAGGCTGGTAGGATGGCTCAGTACTGCCCTCCAGCCTCTGACCCCAGAGAAGAAGTCTGAGGATGAAGGTGGCCAAGGAAGGCCAGAATTCTGTGTCATTATTAATTAAATACCTGTAAGAGGTAGGTGTGGGGTATGACTCTTTATACAAAACCCAGAAAATATAATTAATCCCATCTAAAGACTGAGGCTGGGGCCAGTCATGGGAAACCTGTGAGCCTCTTGATATTTCAAGCAAACTTTGATATATACTTGGCTTTAGGATGAGGCTCCATAATTTTCACATTATTGATGGAGAACTGGAATCTGTTAAAAAACACAAAGAAAACCTAATTATAAGCTATCGATAATAGTGTATTGAAGCTGGAGGTTTCTAAACATTACATAAGTAGAACAATGTGACAGATACAAATATGTGACATTTGGAACTCAAAATGAATTGTTTGTCTAATGCAGTTCAGGACTAGTTTTACTTGAGCAATAAATGCAGTAAATATTCAACTAGTGTGTGTATGTATATCTCAATCCTATGATTCGAATACAGTGCAGATACATGCAAATGCTCACTAGACTGTCACAGAAGCTTAAATCTGTAACTTGTTACTGACTTTAGCAGTGACAATACAACTTTAAAATCCCTGTGCTCTTCTGACCTAAAATATTTTTTCATTCCTATTTACCCTCCTCCTAATCTGGCCTAAACTTCTCAAGGTTATTGAGAAAGATATATAACCAATATAAACCTGAATTTTCCCACCCGTGAAAGGAGAGGTCTAATAAACCTGGGCATAAGGTATTTAAAACCTACAGTCTTCTCTACATGTGAAAGGTAACATGGAAACCTATTAGTAAACAAGAAGCTACTCTGACCAAAGAAGAAAGAGCTGGGAGTCCTACTTCCCATCCCTCTGACCATCCCATGGACTTCCAGGCCTCTGAGGGAAGTAGTCAAAAGCCGATACCATACAGTTCTACTATGCTAGGCCTTGCAGCTAAGGGGTCCGAGCAAGGAAAATAAAAATTAAGTTGAAAATAAATAACAGCAACAAATGCAAGTCATTGTTACTGGTCGTAGCAGGTACCGCAAAGTTTGCCTTTCAGATTGATTTCAACTCCAGTCTCTGATAAAAGTTGAAATCAATGATTCTAAGTCAAAGAAATTAAAACATGACTGATCTACTGACATACATACACCTTTACTTGCATAGAAACATAAATTCCAGGCTCCTGCTACATGGTGCAGGGCTGATGAGATGCTATAAAGACTGTATTGAGTTGGAGTGAAAGTGAGGGACATGTACTACATTCAGAGAGTGCGTTGAAGGACAGCAGGAGGCACAGACTTTAAGTTGTTTTGTAGCTGTGTGCCATGACTGTGAGTCATACAAGGAGTTGGTGAGAAAAGGCTTTGAGGAAGGCAGGAGAACAGTTTATAGATGAACAATAAAAATAATTCTAGGACTGGAAAGAGAGAGTGAAGACCATCTCATTCTTATCTGTAGTTTTAACTCCGAGTCATCTTTATCAGCTGGCATTTGATCAGCCCCCTAATGCTATGTATCTTTAGCTACCTCCAAAGGTCACAGAGTCCTTCTGCACTTTTTTCTCTTTTTTTCTCTGGCCACCTCTCTGGGCAACTCTGTAACTTTGAAGGGAATGGAATTTGAGACTACTTCCGGTAAGGCCTTCCACTTCCTGTGTGGCCTTCCTCTTCCTGTGGGACCTTCCACTTCCTTTGGGTCTTCTACTTCCTGTGAGGCCTTCTACAGCCCTCCTCCCCTTTGTTGTGCTCCCCTCTTTGGGCACATGAAGCTAACGCACTAATGCTTAGAAGGGGATGAGGAGAGGAATTGAACTTCCTACCTTCTGCCTCTGGAACACATGGGTCAGAGGAGCCACCTGGCAGTCCTTATGAGCGCCAAAAACCTTGCACAGGGAGCAGGTGGGCACTTCACAGTTCAGACAGTAGATGTTGATGCGTTCCTCTTCATGCTCCTCACACATGGGCTGGTCCAACTTTTTTTCTGGCCTGGGAAGAGGTAAGGAGATAAATAACTATCAACATCCACCGGGGCAGAGCAGAGGGGTGGCAAGCTTTGCAAACCCTATTGGTCCCTGACCTTCCAACCCTATCCTGAAGACTCCCAAAGCCCTTGCATGTTCAGTTGGGTGGGAGGTGCTGACAAATCTCCATCTGCTTGAGCACTTGGGACCAGAGACACTGATGTATAACATTCTTCAATTAACATTTAAATTTTAAACTGTGTTTGCTTCAGTTCAAGATTTAAAAACTGCCTCGTGGAATTCCTGAAAGTTCAACACTGGTCTCTGGCCAGCCATTTGGAATTCCTCCAGCTCTGTGCCCACAGATGAGCTTATAGGTTTCTCATGAAGAAGAGGAAGCTACTGCTAAGCTGCATCTCCATTTTAGGCTAGTGGGATTGCTCAGTGCTGCCCCTCCAGCCTCTAGACCCAGAAATATTTCCCACCTACAAGTCTGAGAATTGAGGGGCCAAGGAGACACAGGACTAGGTAGGTGTGGGTGTTACCTCCTTACATAAAACCCTTAATATTTGATGTATCCCATATAAAGACTGAGCAAGATGGCTTGGTGGGTAAGGAAGGGCACTTGCTACCAAGCCTGACCTACATGGTAGAAGGAAAGAACTGACTCTTATAAGTTGTCCTCTCTATAAGTATCAACTACACACACACACACACACACACACACACACACACACACACACACACACACACACACACACATACACACACACACACCATAAATAAATACCTGTATTTTTTAAAAGTTAAGACTCAGATTGTTAGAAATTGAAAATAAATCCAAATTCAAAAGTTTCCTTATATTCCCAGTGTAGCTATGTAGAAGCATCCCACTGCAGCCACTACTTCTTTTCAGTTGCTGTTGAAATATGTTTCTTAAAAACAATAGGATTGCATGGATGAGAAATCAATTTAACAGTTAATAGACAGGATTACTAAAGTCATAATGGAATAGAACACTGAACTGTGAGTTACTTTTAGTGAGGATTAAAAGTACTGACATGTGAAGGTTTTGTGTCAAGTATGTGTGTGGATTACATATGCGCATTGCATAATACATATGTACATTAAAACACACACATATATATATTCTATATCATTCAGATGTGTACAATGTAAATGTGTAGATGTATTACAATGTAAAACATACAAACATACTGTCTACTGTGAGTCATGAATCTAAGTGTTTGAACTCCCTGGTGTTGGTGTGTGGGATTGATCATGTAGCTGCAGTCCCAGACTCAGAAGGTAGAGGACATTTTGATTTATCGCTACTGTACTGGGTAGTAATTTGACATTGGTATCAATAAAAGCTGGGAAATATCTAGGTCTGCTAAGGAAGCTTCATGAGGTTCTAGGTCAAGATTTTGCAAGAGGAATTTTTATCTGGCCCCATAACTACATACGTTCATGAAATCTATGGTCTCTGGATTCACCCATGTATCCGGGACTCAAGCAATGAAACACGGCCATGCATGGAAAGACTGTTTCCCTTCTCAGGTCTGACCCGGAATTTGAGGCAATCTTCTTTTTTGCTGTATAGCCTGTGCCTAGAGCAGAGCCTCACAGAGGAGCCCTGCTGAAACATTGAGAGGAGACGGGAATTGGTTGAGGCTTTGAGGTCATCTGGAGACTAGGACTCACAAGCCAACCTCTGCCTGGTCAAAGCCCTCTGTACATTATGCTAACTTGGGCTTTGCTGGACTCTGGAGCATATTTGATGGAAAACCACAGCACAGGCATTCGAATGCCCTTTTCTTTCCTAGGCAGGTCCAGTTTAGCACATATTGTTAATGTCCTTGTGCTGTTATGATGTCAGCAGAAATGAGCAGAGACAGTGTTACAGAGATGGAATTCAGGAAACACACACACACATATTGAGCATGTGGAAAGAGCCAGACTTATATTTTATTTTTGTTTATGATTTAATTTACTCTTCTTTCATAATACATCGAGAATTGCTTCCCTTATTCATTAGTAGTTTTGCTGTTGGTTTGGTTGGACTTTTTGTTTTTGCTTTGTTTAGGAGCAATCTCTTCTAAATAAGTACATAAGAAAATCCTGTGTAGAACTTACACCAAACAACAGAGCTGAAATAAGTTTGGCATAGAGAATTGAAGATGTAAACACTGTCTATTAGAGTAGCTGAGCGCACAGTCATAGTTCCAGGCTCAGGGCTGAATGTTGGAAGTGCCTCTCACTGTTCAATACTGTGGAAACCTATAAATTGCTCTCTCTGGTCTCCTAAGTCTCTAGGGTTAGCATAGCTTATACTGAAGAGTGATCAGGAAGTCCTGGTGAGGAAGTTCAGTTAATGCTGTTGTAGTTAAAGTGAGCTGAAAGTTTAATTCCAGCTCAATTTCTGCATGTGTTGATGCGTGGCCTGAAACACAGGACTAAACCTTTGACATCAGTTTCTCTCATCTAGAAAACAGACTGAGGGTCTTCTAACTAAATGTGGCCGAATGAGCAGAGGCAATTATTTGTGTTTCCTGTGGAAACCTCCCTAAAGGGGAGGGGGGGAATAAAGACACATTAAAAAAACAAACAAACAAATGAACAAACAAAAAAAAAAAACATAAGGTAAGATGGCGTCTACCAAATGCTGAAAACAGGGAACGTCTAGACAATTTCTGCTGGTTACCCACTAGACAGACGCCTACAAGAAGCTGGGAGTCCTGGGAAATTTCAAGAATGGCAGTCAGA
Organism: Rattus rattus; assembly: GCF_011064425.1. NCBI lineage: Eukaryota > Metazoa > Chordata > Mammalia > Rodentia > Muridae > Rattus > Rattus rattus. The sequence continues at coordinate 134,402,567 of NC_046156.1, forward strand.
ACTTGAACAGACCCTCTATGGAATATTGTGAGGGTGTGGGTGTGAGGGCAGGACATTTAACTCGGAGGACATTTTAAGAGATTCCATATGGGATTGTACTTCATAAAAGCACACTGTAAGCCGAAAGGGAAGACATGGTTTGAAACGGGAGTAAATAAAAACAATTCTCCATCAGAGTAGGGCCCAGCACTGAAAGGGCTCTCTCTGCAGCAGAGAGCTGATAGTCAATGCCGAACACAGAAAAACAAAAGCAGCAAATAGAAACATAACAGTAAGATACGCATGGGGTGGGAGAGTTGGCTCCGTGGTTAAAAGCACATATCGCTCTGGCAGAGGACCGGAGTTTGGTTTCCAGCCCATGTGGTAAGCTCATCACCAAGCATAACTCCAGTTCTAGGGAAGCTGCCACTCTCTTTTGACCTTTACAGGCATCTGGAACATACATGGTATACATACATGCATTCAGGCAAAACATTCATACATATGAAATGAATAAGTCTAAACATTTTTTTGTTTTGTTACAAAAAGACAAACCAATAGCACAACTCTCATTGGTGATAAACAGCAGGATACAGCTAGGAGAATTAAATTATTGCATTTGGGAAGTGAGAGCTAAGAGTGTGAGAGACCCCGCACACATGTAACAGATGTGCAGCTTGGTCTTCAAGTGGGTCCGGAACGACTGGAGCAGAGGCTATCCCAAAAGCCGTTGCCTATATGTGGGATGTGTTCTTCTAGCTGGGCTGCCTTGTCTGGCCTCAGTGGGGGAGGTTATGCTGAGCCTCACAGAGACTTGAAGTACCAGGGTTGGGGGGATACCCATGGAGTCCCCACCTGCTCAGAGAGAGGGGGAGGTGAGGATGGGGAAAGGACTGTGGAAGGGGGTGACTTGAGGGAGCAGTGATCAAGATGTAAAGTGAATAAGCAAAAAATAAATAAAATTTTTAAAGAGTGTGAGAGAGAATGATGGGAACAACCCTTCTCACTAAAGGCCTTGAAGTCTTGTTTAAGACTCTTTTAAAATTAAAATATTTAAAAATTTCATTCCCATTCGAGCTTTTGAAAGGGCTGGGGAAATGTCTTGATCAGTAAAGTGCTTGGACCTGAATGTAATTCTAAGCATCCTTTAGAAAGGACAGAAAACACTGTGGTGGCTTGTGCCTGTGACTCTAACCTGGTGAGGCTCAGGAGAGTCCCTAGAGCTTCCCAGCCACTTGTGCCTGTTTAAGTGACAGACCCTGTCTTAAAAGATAAAGGGGAGGGTGCGGTGGCAACAGAGACATCTGATCAACCACTGGTCTCCACATATACATGCCCAAACACCTGCTCACACGTGAACATGCAGTCATGCATGCATCACACACACACACACACACACACACACACACACACACACACACAATTTAGTAGGATGATAATAGAACCCACCTCAGAGATTTTTTTGGGAAAATCAAAGAATCACACCAGATTCACAGGTAAAGCTTCTGAACAGAGTGTGACACCCAACACAGTCATTTTGTTTATTGTATTAACAAATTAATCACTATGTTAAATAATAATATTAACCAAATTAGCACCTTCTCTTGCCCAGCCCAAACCGTGGATAGTGTGCCACCATACAGAATGCACTAACTACACTACATAAGGCCAGGATTTGTCAAGAGTCCAGCTGTCCTGTATGAGGCCAGAGTTGGACGATACTTCAAAAGCCCATCATTGCAGCATTTCCCCTTTCTGTTGACAGTACTAAAGTCTATGCCTAGGGTTAGTTAATTCTGTATACCCAGAGTTACTCTTTGTTTTTTTTTGTTTTGTTTTTGTTTTGTTTTGTTTTTTTTTTTGAGTTACTCTTAAGATCACCTAACACATCTCAAGGCTTGGGGTTCAGGTCTGTCATGACTTCCCAACTCCAGGAACAGCTAGTTTTATGTTACTAAGCCCCTTTTAGGCAACCCCAAAATCAACTTGAGTTTAATAAACAATGTAAGAATTTTGTAATCACAAAAGTATACCTGTTTCAGTCGGCTTTTGGTTTAGTGGTAGGCTCCCTGTTTTTCTACAATTCGTTCCTCAGCTCTTGAAGGAGCATCAGGCTGACTTCATTTGTAAGGTAGTTTTAGTTTTATTAACACACATTTTAACATTTCCTGTCTTCTAGATTTCATAATGCTATCATGTTCATGTATGAAGTTCTCACCAGGTGAGTGGAGAGACAGAAAAATCATTGTAATAAACAAAACACAGCAAACTGTGGTGTGCTTGTCCACGCTGCTAACACTGTGGAGCCTCTGTGATATTGTTACAGAGCTAACATTGTGGAGCCCTGCTCTGTGAAAGGCACTGGATCTGACACTGAAACGGTTGTCACAGAAATGCCTTTTAATGATTGGTTGCTTACTAGTTGTAATCTCTTAAGGAGACATCATCTACCCCTTCTCTTTCCTCCCTCCAAACCCTCCCATCTATACCTCTTGCTCCTTCAAACTCATGGGCTCTTTTTACATTGATATCACATACATATAGCTATACCTGTACACATTTCTAAATAAGACCTGCTCAGTCTATACAATTTTACTCTCATTATGTTTTCAGGTTTGTCTGTTTGGTGTTGGATAACCTGTTGGTGTGCCCTTCCCTGGGGAAGGCGTTCCCCTGCTCTCCGCACTCCTTAGCTGCCTGTAGTTCTTTGTGTGCTGAAGCCTTGTGGTCTTTCCCCATGCACTTTGGTATGCCTATTGTAGTTTTCCTTGTTCCGCTCGTGTTTAAGCAGTCATGTTGTGGGGGCAGTAAGAGGTGTAGCTTCTGACATTAATAGGAAACACAGTCTCACAGCAAACTCCCTGATCTGATGTCTCAGGATCTTTCCACCCCTTCTTCTGCAATGTTCTCTGAGCCTTTGGTGTGGGAATGATTTGTAGATGAATCCACTGGGATAACTCTGTTAAACACAACAAAATGCAGTGCAATCTGACTGTAACACGGTAACACTTTCCTCCTAGTGGAGAGATTAGGAAGCAAGAGAAACAGGTGTCTGCTGTGTGTCATCAATTCTTCCTCAGTTCCATCTATAGCCTGGTGCTATCTAACTTAGTTCTGAATCTTAGGCAGAAACTAATGGCCATAATAGTCACAATAATTGCATGTTATATTAATTGAACAACTTTCCTGCAAAGAGCACAGGGCGTTTATAGCTCTGCAGATGTTCCGTAAGCACAGGCCTCTTGTAATAAGGATCACAGCGGGTCCAGTTCTACACAATTTCCATATGGCTACCAAGGTTTTAGACTCAAATGACGTGTGCAGAATAGAGATAGGGGTCTTCACACCATGCCTTTTAGGAAGAAACTCTGTAGTTTCCTCTCTAGGAATTAAAGCGTATGTGGTATGATAAATAAGAAACCTTTTTACGTGTTCTAATGAATGGATTCCTGTGACACACCAACCAATCAGCAAGTGGGTGCCACTAAGAGTATTTAGTAGCAGGGGGAAGCCTGATTTCCCTTCCCATTTTTGTAAATGACGCTCCTGAAGACCAGCAGTATATCTTGCCTTGAATGTTCCAAAGCTCCGATATTATGACAGATGATGAGGTCAGAGTGTTTAAAAGTATAAATATGACTGTTGTTTAGACTACTTTAAGGCAAGACAATGAGGAACTGGGATTTTTGGAAAATGTTTCTTAACTTGTATACATTTTTGTCCCAGAGTTTCTCTGTATCAAAGGATCTGGAGTTTATGAACTGTCCATATATCAACAAGTCTATTGTTGTGTTTTACAAAAAAAGAAAAAGAAGATAGAGATATGTTTGGTTGTTTGGTGGAGGCACGGTATGCTGTGGGGAAGACGATGCTTTGCAGGTCCATGATGAGGCATCCTTTCCCTCTGAGGTACCAGCTACATGACAGTATAATATAGTTTATTTAGTGCATGGGAAGGGTAGTTGAGGGGGTGGGAGGAGAGAGAGAGAGAGAGAGAGACAGAGAGAGAGAGACAGAGAGACAGAGAGACAGAGAGACAGAAACAGACAGAGACAGACAGAGAGAGAGACAGGGGGGGAGGAAGATGAGGAAGAATAGGGGCTGACCAGGAGCACATGGAGAGAGATGGGGGAGGGGAATGGGGGGAGAAAGACAGAGTGGGGAAAGGGTAAGAAAGCAAGAGAACAGGAGCAAGAGACCAAAAGAGAGAGGAGCGGGCAAGCAGCCCCTTTAATAATGAGTTGGGCAGAGCCTACAAGAAATGCTAACGTCAATAATGAATGTAATCCAAGGATGTGGGGTAGATCCCACCTCTGTCAACATGACTCTCTTTGATGGCACAGATGCATGCACATCGGCTCCTTTCTTCCCTCCACACGCAACTCTGTCTCACTGAGAAGGAGTGAGGTGGAAAAGCCTTTTAGTGAACAGTTAACACAAGACCTGTAACAAACACGCAGTGCATCAGCCCACTGAGACTCACCCTCGGAGCAGCTCTTACCTGGTGGATTCCTGCTTGTAGATGTCAATGATGTTCTCCACAAGCAGGTTCCTCTGTAGTCCATAGACCCCATGTCTGTCTAACACCACTTCATGTCTGCAGGAGGGGCAGCGGAAGCGGCCCCCTGACGCCACGGTGGTGCCTCCTCTTGTGGGTAAGTACGGGTTAGAGGCCTGTTCTTGCAAAGCAAGAAAAAGGAACTGAGTAATCCCACAGAAAGCTTTTTGGAGACTTATTTTCACTCTCTGACACTACACACAATACGGACTCCTCGGGGCTTACTGTACAAGGTCCTGAGACACAGGGCCCTCCTTGGTCCACAGCCTTCTGCAGTACATCCTGGCCAGCAAGGGGTATTTTCCCCCTGTATTTCCTAACCCAGAGTTTCAACCAGAAGCACCAATGCTGACGTGAGCAGAAACTCATTTTCAATTCTTAAACAGATTCAGTGAATCAGTTTTGTTTAACTACAGTGAAATATGGTTCTTAGAATTAAAATATAACAGGATCTGTGGGTCGCAGGTTGATGACCAAACCTGGAGAAACGATTCAAATACACTGACTACAGCCTCAGACAGCTCCCTAAGGGAACTAACTGGCTTTGATCTGGACAGTCTACAGCTTCCAAATCCCAAACAAACCTACCTGGAAGATGTCACTGGCACACTTCCTGCACAGGTTATGCTGGCACGGGAGAATGACCACGGGCTTGGTGAACATCTCTAGGCAGATGGGACAGATCAGTTGCTTTTCCAAGTTATCCATGGTCTGCTGCTCTTTGGAGAAAGACTTGTAATTCAGAGAAGTGCTCATTTCCTAGCCGTCCCTGGGTGTGCCGCCAGGGGAAGGGTGCTCCCGAACGGCTTCTGGAAGTGTTTCCTGGAAGTAATTCCAAGGACTGTAATGATCAAGTGTCCTTTACGTCCCTCTCTGTGGAGGACATGTTCCAGGCCTGGCTCAGAATGGGTGATGGAGCTGTTTTTAGCAACCCAAGGTCACATGACCCTGGACTGACTTGTCCATATAAGCCAGTGACAGGAGGATGGATTCTGACAGGTGACAGAGAACAGGAGTCAACATTCTTGCCCTGGGGAGTAAGAGAGTGGGTGGGAAGGGGATTACAGGCCCCATTTAGCAGGGGTTAGGAAGGGAGGGCAATCTGAAGCCCACAGTTGTCAACAACAAATGCAAAATGGATGCTTAGTCTCTGAGCCATGCCCTCTTGAGCACTTGGGAAGAACTCAGTGACAGGCTCCGGCAGAACGCAGCCCTACAGTGTAACTGTCTAAGAAGCATTGTTTCTTCAGGTTTCAGGAAACAACCCATCCAATGGAACACGGTAGCAACTTCTTAGGTGCAAGTAAGCAGAGCTTGTTCTGCAGATCTCCATCCTGATCTGTGGAGGGCAATAGTGTGAAAAGCCATGCGTGATATTAAGTATTCCACCTTTGCCAAGGTTACAGTATAGGAAAATTCCAACCTAAAAATGCTTTCGCCATAAAAGTGTGTACACGAGCGTTTTCTTTTTACGCGTGTTTATGAGTGTGTATCATGTTTACTTATGTGTGTGTGAACATGTTGTGCATATGCATGTGGGGAGAGCATGTGGTTCGTATCAAGAGTCTCCCTCCATCACTCTACATCTTCTTCGGAGTGAGGATCTGAAGCCAACATTAGCCAGTAGGACTAGTCTGGCTAGCACCTTGCTCAGGGGATTCCTCTGTTTGCCCTGGAATTACCAGTCGGGTCGGCAGCCACACCCAGAGGGCATTTACATGAGTTCTGGGGATCCGAACTGGAGTCATCACACTTATGCAGCAAATGATTTATCCACAGAGCCCTCTTCCCAGACCTCTGTTTTAAAAACTTTAGGCACCAAAATGTTGAGTACGTTGCTCTCCTCACGTAGCCCTCGTTCATCCTCTACCTCCCACTCCACATACATCCTAAGACACAAAGAAAATGTATGAGCGTCTTTTTAAACTTAAGCTGACTTTGCAGCAGTAGTACCCAATGGGTTAGCAGCCGGCATGCAGATTACACACTATAGTTGCATTTCATCACGTGTTGGAGGAAGATGCAAGTGCCTTCGGTAGCTGAGGTGAAGACGGTGTCCTGGATACCTTCCCAATCCGCCCCTAAATCTGTGCATTTTAGTCTTCATCCAAGGTCAATTTTTTAAAATGATAATATCCCTAGTAATTTCTATTACTCTTGGTCTGCTCTTGTATAAAAACACAAAATCTGACATTTGCCAGGAATTTGTAAAAATTTTAATCAATATGTGTTGTATGTAAAACTTGAAATCAGATAAAAAGCAAAAGAAATTTTATGTCAGTTTTTATGTGAATTTTTTATCTTATTTCTCTATGATTTCAAAAATCCAAAACGTAGCACACAAAAAATTCCCCAATACACTGTTAATTGCAATAAAGGGCAGGTCATTGTGACTGGCTGTGCTATCTTGTTCTATATGAGTAGATAGTGTACTTGTAAGCCCTGTTGTCTAATAAGAAGTTACATGAATGGATAAACATCAGGGGGAAATTTTGGAGGAGTCTCTCAAATATTTATATAGCAATTGCAGTGAGGAAGGGAATCCACGCCTTTCCTGATGAATTACACCGTCTCCTCACTTCACCAGTTAGATTCTGCTTATATCTGGCCGTGGAGTTCTCAGCTCTATATATGAGATTTCCAGGGGGGTTTTATGTACAGAAGCAAAAGCCCTTGCAATCTAAAGAAATGCACTTATTAGTCAGGGTTCCAGAGGAATAGAATCAGTAGGTGTGTGTGTGTGTGTGTGTGTGTGTGTGTGTGTGTGTGTGTGTGTATGCATGTGCATGTGTGTAGTACTGTAAGAAGGTTTGACCAGATCACATCACATCATTAAAGGCTTTATAGACACATAATGCCCTTCTGAAGACTAGAGATCTGCAGAAACCAATAGCTTCTTAAGGCAAGAAGTTGGAAGTCTCAGAATAAGAGAGAACAATGATGTAGTCTTAGCCCAAGGCATAAGGTCAGGAATGACCTGAAGAGTCAGTAATACAAGTTCATGTCAACTGAAGTCCAATGTCTGGCGATGACAGCAGCAGCAAACACCAAACCACCCGAAAAGATCCCTGCATGCGATCAACTTTGGATGCCCCCTCTTCCTCTTTTGGTTCTGAAATTCCAGCTGCCCTTAATTCTGGATAGGTCTTGCCTATCAGTTTGAAGACTGACATGAGATTTGGCTGTAGAGACAGCTTCACAGCACACGCAGAGCGTGTGATTCACTGGGAGTCTTTAATCAAGTTAACAAGCAAGATCAACCACTACGGTCTTTAAACTAGTTCTGCGGTGACCCATCTGTCAGTGGGCTGCATCCTGAGAACTGAATCCCTAGCGAGTCTATCAGTATGTGACCATCAGGTTGGAGTTACACAAGCTTGGCTGGCAGAGGTCACTATGCACTTGGGATGTCTTAGTGCTCCTAGACTACAACTGGAAGAGCATGGTCTGGTACCGAATGCTTGAGGCAATTATAGCCTAGTGGTAAGCATTGCCTACCTGAAGTACAGCAAGAAAATGGAAATAAAGGATGAAAAGGTTGGAAGCTGCTCTGGCTGAGACAATGGGTTAGTATGAAGCCTGGGACAGAAATGCAGACTACTGCATCTATAAATGAATGAATGAATGAATGAATGAATGAATGAATGAATGAATGAATGAATGAATAAAAAATGTTACATCAAAACCTATTTGACATTGGCTTACTGTAATTTTATTTTTTGAGGTTTATTTTTATTTTATATGTACAGGCATTTTTGCTTCCATATACATTTTTGTGTCGTGTGCATGTGGTACTCTCAGAGGCCAACAGAAGGCCTGGAACAGGAGTTCAGATAGTTGTTTGCCATGATGTGAATGCTGGGAATCAAACCTGGATCCTCTGAAAGAGCAGCCAGTGCTCTTAACTGATGACCATCTCTCCAATTCTGATTGTATACATTTTTACCTTGCAATCTTTCAGTTTTGTACTTTTGCTTGATAAACATTTATTTTATACAGCTCTAAACTACTTTCTTCGTATCTTCATTATGTAAGCCTCTTCTGTGTTTATTTTGTTTCTTTCATAGAAAATGAGGACACAAGTACACAACATCCACCTAGACTCCTCCCCAGTAGCATCTCTACAAACATGTCCACAATGCACTATCAATGTCCTCATAACCGCAGAGAATACCAAGTGATGCAATCATATGCGGCTATGAGTATACGCGCCAGTGTTCTGTCACTGACTGAAAAGTTGTTAGGTGGTACATGAGTTGCACACTGAGGCAGGGCCTCTGGTGGAAGTAAGCCATTCCTTCTAGAACAATTCACTGAGCACTCACCATCTGTCCCTATAGAACACAGCTCTGGGCATTGAAAGACTAAAGAGCGAGGACTGAATGTGATGGATCTTACACATGTAAGAACCACACAGTGAGAAGGTGCTAATGAGGAATGCCAGGAAAGCTTTGTGGTGGGATGGCTTTGGAATGAATCAACTCCAGAAAGACACACTTGCAGAGACATGGAGGTTGGAGGCACAGGCATACAGGGAGCCTCGGAGCTTCAGAAGTCTGGCCTAGAATGAAGAATGCATTGCCACCCCGTGAATTTTACACTAAAGGGTTGTGTCCTAAAAACTTACTAAAACCAAGCATTAGAAAGTCATCAAAAATTTCTCATGGGACTGTTTCCACCAGTTCATGTGTTCGTGGAGTGACCTTCCTGCCATGATGGCGATATAGGGGACTTGCTAAAGGCAAAATGGAAGCCTCCAATAATCCAAATAAGAGGTCAGCAAGCCCTTACACAGGGCAGTAGCACTGGAAAGGACAGTAGGAAATGGACACTGGGGTTATGATAGTTTGACTCGATGGAGACTAGCCTAGCATGACCCACCCATGCTGCTGTTGCAAGGGATGCTACAGTGAGTCAGCAGGCAGACTCTCTGGATTCTGCAGCTGCCTCACCTTGTGGCATCAGGAAAGTACATTCACCAAGCTGGATTTAGGTTCTGTCATCTACAACTGATTAGGGTTCATAACTTAGCAGTTTTTCTGTCAGGAGCCATCAGAGAACAAGTTAATAACTAGCAGTGATCTATCACTACGGTTAAAATCTACAACTGAACTACAGGATGCAAGGCCCAAGAGAAAATCATTTTAGGAAAGATTCCTGCTGTTAACCTCCTTTTCCTGATATTATCAAACATATAGGACAATCACTAGATATTAGCCCACCCCTTTGAGCAGATCTCTGCAGATCTACAAAGATGTACTGTCTTGTAGTGCTCTATAGACAAATAGATGACTTCTTAATTATGTATGATGATTCTTTAGGAATTCCTACAATTATGCCAGTATTTATTAAGCTCTTTTAGAGTGGGGCTGCTATTAGGTCTCTTCTGATAGTTAAAACTGCAGTGAAAACTCTGCCAGTCTCCCATTGTGTCACCAGTAAATTGCATCTAGATAGAAACCAGACTAAGCTCAGAGTACATTCCATTAACCAAAGTAAAACCATTAACCAAAGGTCATAAAAAGGGAACTAGTGATTTATTATAGGTGCTAGGGTAGAAGATAAAATCTTGACTGAGTTTATCTATACGAAACTTTACTAATAACTTAGTTATGGTTTTTAACTCTCAGTGAACCTGTGAAGCTGTGACAGGTGATGGATGATTAGCCAGATAGTTACTCCTGATGGATATGCATGTAAACATTCACTCTTGCAAACTTCTTATTCGATTTATGACTTGCATTTTGTGTGTGGACTTGTGGTGAACTTTCACCATGTGATCATGTATTCCGAAAGATGTATAAGTGCTGAGGACAAAGAGCTGAGGAACTCACAGCTGAGCTGAGGAAAACTTTTTTGGATAGAACATTTCTTAGTCAAAGAGGAGAAGAATTTTTCCTTATCCCGCTTTTTCATTCATTCCATTTCCCCTTTTTCTTAGACAGCTTTCATAGGGAACTTTTTACCACTTAGTAATAAACACTATAATCACTTTTTAAAGAGTCCCTTTTTCTCTCTTCTACTAACAGGCTGAAAGTTAGAGCCTTGCAGATTCTGCTGAGATAGGACAAAGGCCGCATTACTGGCTACATACTCAAGGATTCTCACTACATCTTCAGTTTGAAACATTGTTAGTGACACATAATTCAGAAAAGCATTGTGGTTACGTTCCAGCTGTGATGCAGGCTAAATGTAAAAGCCCTCCACCCCATCCCCCACCCCCACCCCCCACCCCCCACCCCCGGAACTCCCTGCACCCCTCCATTCCCTGCCAATGTGTTTGACCCCTTGGCTCCGACCTGGTGGTGAGTCTTTGGAAAGTTGTGAAATATTTAAGTCTAGGAGATGGAGCCTCACTGGACAAAGCAGGACACTGGCTGCAGGCCTGCCCCACTTCCGGTTTGCTCTCTGCTTCCGGATACAAGGAGTCCGGGTTGACTACATGCTTTTGCCTTGTCTTCCCCTCCATAATAAATGGTGCCTTGTACAACAGTGAGGTTTTGGCAGGAATTTTGTCACAGAGATGAGAAAAGTAACTGATGCAAGTTTCATATATATGAATATACATATATGAATATATAACGTATATGAAAATATATTTATCATATTTTATAATTAATATAGTAGACATTATCCTTACAATTTCTTTTTTTAGAGAGGAGAAGGGGAAAGATAAAAATTAAGACCAGCCAGAAGACAAGACACATCAGGAGGGACTTGAATGGCGGTCCCCAGATGTGAACTTGCGTGTCCTCTCTAGGTGGAGTCAAGATGCACCATCCTCCCAGCACATAGACGCAAGGACCACACAAAGAAATGTTATCAGGGAGGCTCACCCATGCTTTTGAGTCCAGACTTCTCCCAGAGGCATGCTGCAGTTGATGGTTGGCCCTGTGACTAGCTGTAGCACTCCTTGCTTCACAGGGGCCTGGATGACACTATGAGCCTCAGAACTCCAACATTCTCATCATCGGGTCGCTCTTGCCATCCTGATCAGTCTGTCCTGAGACATCTTATTAGCATAAATTATCAATGACATCACTCGGGAAATTCTAAGAGTTTAGAGAAGTTGGGACCAGTGCCAAATTCTTTGTCATTCACTAAAACCTCAGTGTGATCGTCGGGGCTGGGAAAGGGAGACTCTAAAATTATTTTTACTTCTGTTTCAGCACATCAAATAAACACATATCCCATAATAGCTGTTATTATCACTGTGGCCAGCTGTGGCTGGAAACAGTTGTCCAGGGGTATAGTTGCTAGGCCGTGCAGAGAGCTGATTTTCATTATAGAATCCAGGATCTCTTTCTATGAAAGTCCCAGCAGGACTTTCTGTGGTGATGAAGATGTTCTATCTGCACTATCCAACCTTTCTGAGTGATGAGAATGTGTATAGAACTAGACTGGCATTTAATGTTTTAAATATATTAAATAAACTTAAATTTTTGCAACAAGAAGCCATTTTGTCCACTGATGTGTTTTATGCCTGAGTGTTTTAGGGTATGTTTCACAGCCTCAAAACACTTCTGATTATCTAAAAACAACCTGGTGGATTTCTTGTCTGACGATTGCGAAAGACCTTAAGAGAGCTTTGTCACTAATAAAGATGGAATTGAGCCTGTACCAGGAAGGTCTGAAGACAGCTCTCCCTCGAAGTCTCTTCTCCCAGTGAGAGAGCAGATACTGAAGCATCAGGAGACACAAGCTGGTCCTGATGTTTGTATCTTTGGGGACAGTGAGTCCATAGGTCCTAAGAAGAATCTAGAAGTGTGTGAGGCCTCAGGCCGAAGCTCTTGATGGTCTTTTCTTCTGGCCTTGCTCTAGGGGAGCCACCTCATTCTTCCTTTCAATCAGTGCACAAGGGTAACAGGTTAGTCCAGGACATCTGGACCCAGGCTTTGTTTTGCTTGGTCCTCCCAACTCTTTTCCTCATCTCCCCCATCTCCTCTTCTTCCCAAGCACTCCCGTCTCCACTTCCATGCTGCCTGTGCTTTATCACCCTGCCTCCTTCCTAAGTCCCTGTTCTCTCGTCTCATGGGCCTGACTCCTAGTTTCATGACTCATATCCACCCACATGCATCCCCACAGATACACTCATGTGTAACAGTCAGAAGCTAAGACCCACATGTGTGAGAGACCATGTGGTATTCGTCTTCCGAACCGTTATGATCTCATTTGATAGGAGACTCTCTAGTTCTATTTTCCTACAAAGTCTTAAATGGACTTTTAAGCATCATTTAATTTACATTTATGATTAAATGGCCACATGTGGTGAGTGGTTTCTTTTTGGACAAACAGCTCTTGAATGTGAAATTAAAAAAAAAAATCTTGGGGAAACTGAAGTGTATACATAAAGGATTCTCCAACAGGAGCTTGGAGAACACCGTTGGGTAGATTGTACCTTATAGCTGGGATGTGAATGACCATTGGCTCCAGGTGGTTAGAAGAACAATATCAGATATTTACTCCAGCTTTCAGAATAGGTCAGAACATTCTGGGGACAGGAGGAATTTGAGGCATGAGTCAAAAACGGTAACCTTTCTCAGCACACCAGAGTACCTCGGGGCATTTTGTCATTCCCAGCCCCTTCTGTTTCATCTGCACAGGTCTTTGGAATATGAAGGCTTAGCTTCAACAAAATAGGATCATACAGAATAGGCTTTATGGTCAGAGACAAGGTGACACCAACAGGGAATATTAGATACAGTTTGTATTAGTTACTTTTCTTATTGCTGGGATAAAATACCTGATGAGAACAGTTTAAGAAGGAAAGGGTTTGCTGTACTGACAGTCTGAGAGGATAATCTATCATGGAAAGACAGTGTGGAGGCCGGAGGAGCCCTAGCAAGGTATTAGGAACCTGGGACAGCTGGTCACTGAGTCATGGTGAGGAAGCAGTGGTATCTAAATGCTGGTGCTCACACTTTTACAGGATGTGAGACTCCACCCTAGGGAATGGGAAACAGAGCTCCGCATATCCAGGGTTGGTCCTCCATCTTAGTTAAATCCATCAGGAAATGCCTTCACAGACATGTCCAAAGGCGTCCTTGGATATTCTAAAACCAGGCCTTTGGCAATCAAGATCAACACCGAGTGAAAGCAAAACAGGAATTGCAAGGCCAGTCTTGCTTCTGGCTTAATCTCTTGTACCCAGAAGAATCAAGGAATTTGTGACTGAGTCCATCCTTAAAACAGAGAAAAATACAAATAAGACACAATAAGAACACTGGATGATGTGAATGTTGGAGGCAGTGATAAGCCCTGAAGGAGGGGCTTAGGCAGAGTGGACATTGAGGACACACAAACAGGCCATGACTTGCAGATTAACTCTAGCATTGGTTAAATTTCCCCAGACCAAAGCAAAGCAGTGTATAATCAATCTAGTGTTCTTGGTGTGTGTGTGTGTGTGTGTGTGTGTGTGTGTGTGTGTGTGTGTGTGTGTGTGTGTGTGTGTGTGTGTGTGTGTGTGTGTGTGTGTGTGTGTGTGTGTGTGTGTGTGTGTGTGAGACAGCAGCTGTCTTGATCTATCATGCTCTCAATCTTGTGAAGACAGGGCAATCGCACAGGCTGGCTGGCCAGAGAGCACCTGGGAGTCTTCTGTCTTCGTCTCCCAGCATTAGGGTTACAAGTGTTTTTATGTGGGTGCTTGAGCCAAGTCCTGGGCTACAAAATTAAATTCTCTTTACTTAAGAGAATTTACTTAAATTCTCTTTACTTCGTAGTTTTCTGCAATACACATCCATCCATCCCTTCTTCCTCCCCACAACTCTTGTAAGCACAATACACTACACATTCCATAAAGAAGGCCGCACTTTACCTGAAATTTGGATGAACTGTTGTTTGAACAGGCTCTGCTGCGTTCTGTACAACTTGGCCCTGGAAACATGATTCAGGGGACACAAGAATGAAAAAACAACAGACACGTGAAGAAAAGCTGTGTGGGAGCACCTATGGTACAGTCGAACACTCAGAAAGTTCTGTGTATATCACAAAGGGAAGGGGCTAACTGCTCCAGGGGAGGCCTCTGAGGGACAGCACTCTCAGGCTGCAAACATCCAGGAGAAAGAAGCTGTGGTTGATAGTTTCTGCATGCACTGGTTTTAACAAAAGGCCAATCGTTCCTTACTAGTTCTGGGAACAGAGGAGGGCTTTGCCATCCCAATGAGCCACGCCCGGGGTAGGCTTTGTCACTCCACAGATCTGAGGCACTGGGGTCCTTGACACCGACTCCTTGTTGACAATATACTGGGACTTCATCTTCTCCACACAAGTTTCAGTAGATTACCCAGATACAGGGAGTCTTCCTTTGGTTTCCTATAGCCAAAGCTACGATTTTAGAAAAACACTTACTGAAAAGCACGAGTGACTTGTGCGTGCTTGTCTTCCCAGCATGTGGGAGACAGAGTCCAAGGCCAGTCTGGACTACACAAAAGCACCACCACCTACAGCAACAACAGAAGCAGGGCCCCTAATCTTAGGGATGTGCCTTCATATATCAACCTTAACAGTAACTGAAAAGTAGACTCCAGCCCCTAGCCCTCCTTTCTACAGTAGGATTCCTGTCATTACCTATACTCAGAAACTCTACAGATCTTCCCCTGCTGCCTCTGCTCAGCTGGCCTGTTACGGTCTTTTCTTGCTACCTGGCAACAAGGAGTTTGAACACATGATTTTAAATTTTGGATGAGAAACAGCATTTCATTGAGAATAAAAATCACAAGGAAGTGACTAATTTCAAAAGTGCTCGGACACTCTGGCATTTCTTTTATTGAGCCAATTGTAAAGTCCTTGTTGGAAGCTGTATTTACTTTGATAACTTCTTCAGCTTCGAAGCTGTTCTGTATAGATTTCACTTCACCATGAAGATCTCTGAGGAAACGTGTAAAATCTAACATACTGTACTTTCTTCTGGACATTTCTTGACACAGTTTATGTGCTAGAAATATCCAGTGACAGTCCAACAAGTGGTCACATCTGATGCTGTCACCTTGCTCTAGACCTTCCTTAGTGCCACTGAAACCACACGCCACTGCCAGCATGTTCTTACAAGTTCTTAGTAAAATGCCAGTGGTTGTACATATGCTATTAGATGGCCATCCCAGAAAGTGTTTAACCCCATTCTGAACTTTCAGTCTTGGTCTATTTCCCTTTCTTGGGAGAGCCTAGCACCCCTTTGCTGCACTGTCTGATGTATTTAACAGCACGTATACAAAGATCCAAGTAAGTCCTCTGGGCCTGCAGGTGTGGGATGTTCATCAGGCCTCTTGGGTTTGAAACCTGCCCCAAGCTCTGCATCGTGCCAGCAAAATGCCAGGCCCTGTTTATGCCCCCCAATCACCTCCCCTTTCTTTTTCTCCTTTCTTCTCTTTGCCTCCGCCCTTCCCCCCACTTCCTACTGATAACAGCAGCAAGTCTACTGTGTTCCAGGTTCTCTGCTAAGAGATTCCAAAGTCTGTCTTAATTGAGAGGAAGCTTAATTGACATTACAGCCACCCTGATTTGCAAAAGATGAAAGGGAAATAATCCAGATGCTGAGCAAACCGTCCAAGGTCCTACAGAGGCCAGACAGGCCATTGGCTTTCACTGCCCTCATGACTAAGCACTCTGTGACTCAGCCTCCTGATTTCCACGGGTGAACATCTGTGCTTCCCTGTCTGACTGGCCTCAGGAAGTGACTGGACTCTGGCGTAGACACCATTCCTACTATCTGACTTGCCACTCCTTTCTCTTTCACCACGTACAGGGGTTATTGTTACTGTTCACAAATAAGATTTAAGTGGCAGAGCACTGAGGTGAACACCAGGAACCCCAGTTCTGGGAAAGCTGAGGTAGACAATGAAGAGCTAGAGGCCTGCACAATGGGGTGGCACCCACTGCTCTATCATGCGTGCGGCACAGACACACACAGACACAGACACACACACACACACACACACACACACACACACACACACACACACACACACACACACACACACACACACACCCCACACAGCCCTTGGGAGGCACAGGCAGCTCAAACCCAACCACTGAAGCCATGTTTCAAGACACTAAAATAAGAAAAATACATCATTTATATGAAGGGGGATAAATTTAAATGGCGTAAAGGTTCAGCTAAAAACTTTATTGAAAATAACAAAATGGGATTAAAAATGGAAAGATAGAAATTGGAAGACAGCAAGAAATGCAGCAGATTGTATACACTGGATACAAAAGCACACGAGTTGCCCAAAACTCTAAAATGTACAAGAATTCTAACTTATTATAATCCTCAAAAGGCTAATAATTCTGCCCTTGACTGAAGTGTATATGTGTGCGTGTGCGTGTGTGTGTTTTAACAAGGGGAGTGAACCTAAATCGAACTTTTGGGGTGGGGGGGAACCGGTTCGGTTCGGTTCGGTTCGGTTTGGTTTGGTTTACTTTGCTTTGCTTCGTTCGTTCGTTCGTTTGTTTTTAATTTTCAGTTTGCCCTCCGTGCTGGTCCCTACTCTACGCAGTGCCCCACGGTTTGTTCCAGAAGGGAACTAGACTCCCAAAGTCTTCTGAAGGAAATCGTTCCTGCGCCCTTAGGCCTCGGCTCCCCAGGTGACGCCACACAGCCCCGGACCCTCAGCTGAGCCAAGGGTTTAGAGCTGGGTCGGTTTCCGGTTTTTGCCCCTTCTTGTGTTTCTACATATCCGTAGCATGCCTGGGAGTTTAGGACACCACACAAAATACAAAGTTGAAATTCAGCACACTGAGTTTTGCTTACTGTCTTTCGGCTCGAATTGAAGTGGATTACAAAAGTAAAATGCAAAATGTACCGAAATGCAAAAACGAAGAAAACTGGAGGATGCGGGCATCGATCCCGCTACCTCTCGCATGCTAAGCGAGCGCTCTACCATTTGAGCTAATCCCCCTCCACGAATGCCGCCTCATCTTATGCTCCCCTAGAGGAGGACAAGAGCACTGCTCGGCAAAGAAATTTGAACATGCTTCATAGATGAGATTAAAAGGCTAAAATAAAAGATAAGCTCTTTCCTTCGAGCCGGAATCGAACCAGCGACCTAAGGATGTCCGACAGACACACGCCTACAGTCCTCCGCTCTACCAGCTGAGCTATCGAAGGGAGCGACAAGCTGTTTGGCAGATGAGCTTCATAACGCTACGTCACTCCTTTGCGCGGCGTTTCCCAATGATCCGGCCGCGAAAAGGGTCGCCCTGGTGCGCGAAACTAGGAGTACGTGAGGAACCGACCGGGCGGTGGTGCAGCCGCAGTCTGGGACTTGTCTGAGCGCGCTCGCACTAGGGGGGTCGCAAAAGGTTGGATACAGAAGAATACAGGCCCGAGCTGTAAAGTCCTAGAACTGCAGAGACTTACTTGGGGAGCTCAATGCCTGAGAGAGGGGCTCTGGGAAAGGCCAGTGATCATAGGAAACCTGAATAAAACATTACTGTCTCCTTCGAGCCGGAGTCGAACCAGCGACCTAAGGATGTCTTCTCACAAGGAAGTTAGCTACAGTCCTCCGCTCTACCAACTGAGCTATCGAAGGGACATGAGTTACTTTCTTGCCCCTTGACACTGAACACAACTGAATCAGGGAGTTCCGCAGACAGACGGACTTGCGCATGCGCATTTCTCAGACCTTGAGACGTTCAGGGACGCGGGTCGTTTTACGCATGTGCACGACCACCGTTCTGCCCCCGGCAATCCCGAGCGGCCTAGAAAGGTCCCAAGCAGTGTTCCCAGGAGGCCTAAGCTCTGGCTCTCCTCCGTCGCCTGGCCTCCCTATAGTCCCTTTTCTTTTGTCACTATTTGTTGTCGTCCCGGTGAGTATAGAGAACTAACTCATGCTGTCATCCTGAAAGTCCCGAGGACAGTCCTCATGGATGGGCCAGTGGCGCAATGGATAACGCGTCTGACTACGGATCAGAAGATTGTAGGTTCGACTCCTGCCTGGCTCGAGCTTTTGGAGCTGACTTTAAGCTAGGTCAGCAATTGGCCCCTGATGTTACCGTTGTGAACTTCCTGGAAACTAAACCTCCCCCATCACACATTCTTCCACCCCCATACCCCCCTTCATGCCGGCCAACTCATCAAGACTTTGGGTACAGTTCCAGTTTCCGCAAAAATACTTTACCTAAGTGGGCCACTTCTTGGTAAGTCAAGAGAGTAAAATGTTAAGTACTTATCTCCACTTTCTGATACTGTGCCTACTTTTATAATCCACTCATCGACTTGCGTCTTTTCACCAAGCCGGGTGTTTGAGCAAAATGAGCTATGTTGAAGTTACCATGCTGACTGAGATAGCAGCGCTCTAAAGTCTGGCCTAAGACGGGTTGGACATACACTTATTTGAAAATGATGGGAGGTTTTCTTTTTGTTCCCTCCTAAAACGTCAGGTTTTACATGCAAGGGATTAGTATCTTTAAAGTTGATTTAGTGTTTCTCAGACTTTTAAAACAACAAAACTACTTTTATGGAGGTTGGGGGAGTGTTGCTTTCCTCCACTTCCAAATCACTGAAGAGCAAAGAGCCATTATCTTGTTCTTCCTTCATTTTCTTATTTTGCAAGGGAGGGAAACAAGGTGATTATCTTCAGATCATTGTCACAACACCTTTGCACTGTGATAGAAACAGTCACCCTTAAGCAACTTAACAGGAAGCATAGGGGACCAGGAAGTTAGAGAGGTTGTTTGGTTTTTGTTTTATTTCTGTCTCTTACAACAAAATTTAATGTGAGCTACAGACACATTCAGGTAAGCCCTAGGAAATGAAGGATATACTGCCAGGAAGGCTCCTCCCTCAGTGCCTTCACCTCCTTTTTCTCTAAGGCCATAGAAATCCCTGAGCTTTATGGATATCCCAGTCTATCACTGTGAGAATCCTTTCCTTTCTCAGGCCAGATTGCAAAATTCCCCCCTTTTCTGGCTGGTTATATTTCTTTTTTCATAATATGTCGGGAGAACATGTGTGGTTGTGCAGATGCTTTCCCTCATACCTCTTTGAAAAAGATAATAAAGATAGATATAACAAGAAGGGCGGAGTGGAAAGAGGAGCAGGAGGAAGAGAAAGATAAAGAACCTTTACCACATCCAAAGCTATAGGAGGTTCAGTCAGCCCAGAGGCTTTATATAATACTTGGGAGTTCAAAAGCAAGTGAGATTGTAGAGACTCAATCACAGAATGAGGAGGGCAAAGGGAGGGCTGCATCAGCATGCACCTCACAAAGACAAAATGTTTGCCTAGGAGAGCCTATGGGATGTAGATGGGGCTGGGGGTGGGCAGAGCAGAGCCCAACAGAGATGGAAAGGAAAGGAAGAGTCCCCAACCCTACTCCACTCTCACAGTGGGGCACTGTAGGAGCTCTTGATCAGGTACAACATGTTCTTTAGTCCTTAGCCATAAACGAGAAAGCCCACTGACCTCCTAAAATGGGGGGAGGGTGTTTGTCAGGAAACAACACCTTAAAAAAAAGTTCAAGTTAACAAATTAAGCAAATGGCCCAAGAGTTTAAAAATAACATAAGAAACAGAACAAAAGTTTCAAAATGCTAATGGTTCTTCTCTAGGAATCCAAGAAGTTATTGCAACAGTGAAAACCAGAACACAGATAGTAAAAGCATCAGAGAACAACTGAGTTCTTAAACCCTAAAACCATGTCTGCTCAGGTAAAAAAAAATATCTATCAGTCATAGCTGGCAACCACATGGGAACATGGAAATAAGAGTAAATACCTCCCAGGACACCAGACCCTGGAAAGCAAAAACATTCTAAAACTGAGCATGAAAAGAGATCCAGAGAACAAAACAAAACTAGAAAGATAAAGCAGAGGCAATCAGGAGCAAAGGGGCCATCCAGAAGGACTGGCTAAAAACATCCAAGCCTGGGTACAATCTGGTGAAATGTGAAACCCTTGGAAGCTGTCACAGAGGAGGGTCCAGCAAAACAAAAGAATTGCCTACCCATTCAAAATAGCAGCTACACTTGAAGGTCATACTTTCAGGAGGCTCTGTACTTGTTTGAATGAGAGTGACCCCCATAAGCTCATATATTTGAATATTTGGTCCACAGTTAGTGCAACTATTTGGAAAGGATTAGGAAGTGTTTCCCATGGCATCAACTTCAAGGTTTCAAAAGCCCTTGCCATTCCAGGTAGATCTCTTATCACTCTCTCCCTCCCA
This sequence comes from Rattus rattus, assembly GCF_011064425.1. Taxonomy (NCBI): domain Eukaryota; kingdom Metazoa; phylum Chordata; class Mammalia; order Rodentia; family Muridae; genus Rattus; species Rattus rattus. The sequence goes on from NC_046156.1 coordinate 134,423,264, forward strand.
CTTCCCTCCTTCCCCCCCCCCACACCCCATCTCCCATCCTGGTGGCTGTGTCACCATTTCTTTCTACCATCATGGCCATGGACTAACCCTCTGAAACTGTGAGCCCCAAATTAAATGCTTTCTTTTATAAATTACATTGTTCATTGTGTCTTACTACAGCAATAGAAAATTAATACAGTCTCTAAATATCCTTCTGAGAGAAAATAAATATTATTTGAAGATAATGTCATACTGATAAGTTCTCCAGGGAGATGAATCTGAGAAAGAGAGTATACATTTTTAATGTACACATCTTTAATGGGGAAATGGAAGGGGGGGCCTGGTAGGGAAAACATCATGTAGTGATGCTGAGCTGACAGCTTCTGACAACACCCTTGGTAGTTCCATCAGCAAATCCTACTGGTGTGCACCACCACAACCGGCCCTTGGTAGTTCCAAAGCAAGAATTGCCCTTTAGAAGAGACCCAAGTAGGGCAGAAATGGTTGGGCCCTTTGTACCACTTCCTGGTTCAGTTGCTGGCCATAGGCTGGTAATGTCTGAAGGATCCATAACATTCTGTTAACTGTTGTACTTACAGATGGACAGGGACTCCTTTCCTAGCAACACAATTCTACATCTGCCACAGAAGTACTTCTGCAAAACAAAACATCCAGGAAACAAGAGCACACAGTGTTTAAGAATAAAGGAGAAGCAAACCAACAGCTGGATGTTAGATAATACGACTCAGGCTGACTGCTGCTGGTTTTGGGTGTTAATTTTTTTCCACTTAAGAGTTCAGATGTCTTGAATCCCAAAGTAATATTGGCAGATAGTAGTGGGTCTTTAAGAGGGTTTTATCTAGTAGGAAGCTACTAGGATCTTGAAGCATGTCCTCAGGATTGTAGGTCTGTCTCTGCATGACTTTCTGTTTTACATATATGCTCAGTAGTTTTAACTGTCTACTTGACATAACCTAGAATCATCTGCAAAGAGCGTTTCAGTTGAAGAATTGCCTAGATCAGGTCGGCCACGTCTGTAGAAGAGTGTGGGGAAATCTAGCCCATCGTGGATGGCATCATTCCCTAGGCAAGCTGTCCTGAACAGTCTACAAGTGGGAAATGTAACTGAGCTGAGTACAAACAAGCAAGCAAGTAAACATACCTGTTTCTCTCTGCTCTGACTGTAGGTGTGATGTGACCAGCTGCCTCAAGGTCCTGCCTCAGTGATGGACTAGACCCTGGAATTCTTAAGTCAAATAAACCCTTTCTTCTCAAAGTTGCCCTTTATCTATGTGTTTTACTACAACAAGAGAAATAAAACTATAGCATCCCACTGAGACAGCATTGCTCTGTCATTTACTATAATCACTATGGCCAGAGAACATACGTTGTTCAGGACTATCTTTTGGGCCAAACTAATACCATCTTCAGAAGTCTAGCTGAGCTTGCTCACTAAAGATCACAAGACCTGAGGTTCCCTCTCAGAAGGATTGGTGGGTGAGGAAAGTCATGGTGTAAGGGTCTGAAAATCACTGAAGGAAGACGCCAGACTCAGTTTGCAAAGACTAAGAGCATTTAGTCTGCAGAAATAACCAATATGTGGAGGTCAACTATTTTCCAAAATGGCACCCCAGATAAAGGCACTCAGGCCTTCTTATAGGGAATTGGAGGAACTCTCTAGAAGGAATAGGTAATCTAAATTTCATTGGTGGGTGCTAGGGGGTCACAGGTGGTCAGTGGTCTGCTTTCCTATATCATGAATGTTTAACCATAAGATGAGATAGGACTGCCCAGAACAGATGGCCATTCTGAAAGAAGTTATTTCCCCCACTTTTGTGGCTATCCCCAGGATGCTATTTGAGAGGGGGTTTTATGACCCTGTTTCTGGATTTTATGGTCTGTTCCTGAAGCTGGTGCCTTATGGCTTTCTTTTCTGAATGAGGCCTGGTCCTTAATTAAATGGAGACAAATGGGGTTCATGCCACCTTTTCAATAGAACACTCCCCCCTCCAATCAGTTGTATATAATTCCGCCTTAATTACACCTTGGGGTCTCTGGGAAGGACTAGATGATATAGATGGTAAAAGGACAAGGCCTTAGGACTCCATCTATGGGTCTATAGGGAATCCTTAGCCGATGTTGGGTAAAGGAAAAGAAGCACCCACACTCTTGTAACTCTCCACCTATGCTCTGTAAGGAAGCCCAATAAACGAATTATTTTCTGTACAGTGAACTTGACAGAATTGCACCCCTATTTGTTGCTAAAACCTTGGGATAACAGGTAGACCTTGGTGATGTCTCTCCAGGGAAGACATTTTAGCTACTTGGGTTTTCAACCACCGAAACTGAGAGCCGAATCAAGCTCTTTGTAAAGTTATCTTGTCTCGGGAATTCTGTTACAGTGGCAAAGTTCTAATAATGTGCTACAAGCAGGATGAAGTATAACAGGGGAACACTGGGAGCTCTAGGAAGATTTATGTTCCAAGAAGAAAGCAGATACTTTTACAATAGTCATGTGACTAAAGATCTAAAAATATGATTACACATGTTACTTTTCTTTAAAAAGTAAAACAAAAGATAGTTAAGAATTTCTAAAAAATAAAAAAAAAGACTTTGTAAAGAAATGGCCCAAATACAAATAAATTGAAATGTGGCACAGTTTTGACAAATCAATGTGTCAATCAGCTTTGGACAAGTTCATCTATTGAAGACTTGACTTTCGGTACCTTATAATATCACATTTGGGGACAGGTATTTATTGCACAGAACACATGAAACTCAAGAAGGATGACCAAAATGCGAATGCTTTATTCCTTCTTTAAAAGGGGAACAAGAATACCCTTGGGAGGGAATAGGGAGGCAAAGTTTAGAACAGAGGCAGAAGGAACACCCATTCAGAGCCTGCCCCACATGTGGCCCATACATATACAGCCACCAAACTAGATAAAATGGATGAAGCAAAGAAGTGCAGGCTGACAGGAACTGGATGTAGATCTCTCTTGAGACACACAGCCAGAATACGGCAAATACACAGGCGAAAGCCAGCAGCAAACTGAGAACGGGACCCCCGTTGAACGAATCAGAGAAAGGACTGAAAGAGCTTGAAGGGGCTCGAGACTCCATATGAACAACAATGCCAACCAACCAGAGCTTCCAGGGACTAAGCCACTACCCAAAGACTATACATGGACTGACCCTGGGCTCCAACTGCATAGGTAGCAATGAATAGCCTATGTAAGAGCACCAGTGGAAGGGGAAGCCCTTGGTCCTGCTAAAACTGAACCCCCAGTGAATGTGATTGTTGGGGGGAGGGTGGTAATGGGGGGAGGATGGGGAGGGGAAACCCATCTAGAAGGGGAGGGGTAGGGATTAGGGGAATGTTGGCCTGGAAACCGGGAAAGGTTATAACAATTGAAATGTAAATAAGAAATACCCAATTTAATAAAGATGGAGGGGAAAAAAGAGGTATTTATGTTAAAATATAGGCATTGGCATTAGGGTGGGCCTTAATTTGAGTGGTATCCTTATAGAACATTAGAAGATACACACACAGAGGGGGGAGGGGAAGAGGGAGAGAGAGAGAAAAAAAACACAGCCATCCATAAGATAAAGAACACAAACTTACTACACTTTATTCGAGGACTCTGGGCCTCCACAACAATAAGAAAAATATTCTGTTTTTTAAGCTATCTACTCAGATATTTTAATGGCAGCCCTTGAAATTACTACAGAGCTGGAGAGGTGAAATTGGAGAAATTTGCTTTTTATTCCTTGACATTGTTGCATTTTTACTTTGACACCTGCCAATTATTTCATGACATATATGGAGTAGAAATGTCCACAATTATCATCCCGTAGAGAAAATGAAACATAGTGTGCTAAGATGTGAACTGCTGTAATGTTACCTAAGAGAAGAGAGTTGAGAAACTGCATACAAGATCTCAGGTCTCCACAGTGACAGCCAAAATCCCTTCTTTGGTATTTCTGTTTAGTGGTTCCATTTGTACACCTGGGTTAGGGAAACTATGGACATCTCCTCAGAGAACAGGACATTGACAGGAAAATTCTGCTGCTACCTCAGAAAACAACCAAGGCACTCTTGGAGTAACAATGTGTTCCATTTGTTAACAGAATACCATTATCACCTTGAAAAACTAAGTGGCAAATGCCCCAAATTTGTTAACAATGGTTCTCTAGGGAGATAGGTCAAGACTCCATAATCTCCCCTTCCCCCAATCTCCTGTTCAGTTTGAAAAAGTAAACCTTACGTGTGTGCACATTCAAGGGCTTTTCAGTTCTGTTGGTGGAGAAATTCTACAGACCGGGACTCTGTTCCCAGAAAGGCTGGATAATTTGTTCAGGATGTTTATCTAAACATTTGTGGCTTTTTCTTTACATGTACTTATCCCCAGGAAGACACTAATGAGAAACCACAGAGATCATGTCTCTAAGACGAGAAAGAAAAGTATGGTGGAGCACTCGAGCGGCTGCTAGCCATGTCTCATTCTTGAAGTCACTGCAAACGGTGATTTACTGAACAGCAAAACCATTGCTTTCCGGGGCAAATACGGGGATGAAACACCTGCAAGTCTCCTGGTTCCCTTTTCATCAGCTGATAACACAGAAACTGTTTCTTGTGTTTCTGTCAAAGGGAACCTTGTTTAATATGTATTGTCTCTCGTATGAAAACCTCTTATGCTTAGGGCATTGGGCAGTGCCTCCGGCAGAACATTTAAACGCCAAATGAACAAACAGCACAAACTGCGAAATCCGCAGCGCTCAATAGAGTGCAAAGGATGGCTGTTTACAGTTAGAGAGCTACAGGAAAAAGACGGTGTTGCCTTGCTCGACATCACTGGGAACTTGCACACTGTCTATGCTATTGTGCATTGCTCTGAGAACCTGCTAATGGTGACGAGAGTAAGCAAAACATTTCCTAAGGGAAAGATGCTCTCACTGAACAGGGAGAGAATATTCTTAACACCAGAGACTTGAAGTCAGCATCAGAATAAACCTACAAAAATAACTCTTCCTTTCCATTCGTTTCCCACCCCTGGCTAGTTTCTGACCACTGGCACCCAATTCACTGCCCCTAGGACAAGTTTCTTCAATATGTCGCATGTCCACCATTTACCAGTCTTCTTTAAGGAAGTACATTCGACGTTGGACGTAATGGCTTTTTTGGGTCTTTATTTTTCTTATGAAGACACACGTTGCAGAATGTACTAGATAAAACTTCATTTCCCCTGTTACTGCTGTGAACTAACTCCAAGGTCTCGCCATAGAACCTATGCAGTTAGAAGATATTCCTCTGATAACATAGTCAACATTGAAGGAAGTTTGTTGTCTCCACAAATGTGGAATCTGTGAATAATGAGGACTATTATAACAGACTAAACTCTGAATTCTATGTAAAATCATGACATCCAAAGATCCCAGTGACAACTCCCAGCTCCCCTTCAAGAAGATTAACAGGAGTCCTTTGTGCTACTGGCAGATGGCAAGACCTACTGACCCTGCCCAGTTCCCTGGGTACCACATAGCCCCATGCACTCACTTGCAGTCTTCATTCAGGAAGAGTGAGGCTCTTGCCTTTGTTTCCTCCCCTCTACATCTTCCTCAGTCTGACTGGGGGTGAAGAGAGGCCTACTGCAGGAATCTTTTCTTCAGGAACACTTTGTCCACATATTGTCAGCTGCTGGGCTATTCCAGAACAATGAAAGGGAAGACACAAATCCCTAACAATGGCGCACTCAGTTTGGCAGATAAACAATATATACAATACACACAACAGTGCCAAGTGCCAAAGAGAGAAGTGGAGCACAGAGACCTGGAGCGTGGAGAGGAATTTGCCTATCATATTGGTGTGTATTTTAGGGTTTTACCGCTGTTAACAGACAACCTGACCAAGGCAACTCTTATAAGGACAACATTTAATTGGGGCTGGCTTACAGGTTCAGAGGCTCAGTCCATTATCATCAAGATGGCAATATGGCAGCCTCCAGGCAAGAACGATGCAGGCAGAACTGAGAGTTCTACATCTTCATCTGAAGGCTGCTAACAGAATACTGACTTCCAGGCAGCTAGGATGAGGGTCTTATAGCACACATGCACAGTGACACGCCTACTCCAAAAGGGTCACACTTTCTGAAAATGCCACTCCCTGGGCTGAGTACATACAAGCCATCACAATGTGTAAACACAGATAAGCAGAAGCAAAGACAGTTGCCGTGAGATACCCAGAGACTCACATGCATTCCTTCTTTAAAGTACGGTGAGCACAACGTTAAGTAAAAGTTTGCCAAGCTCTATTCCCTTTGTATTATGAAAAACTAATAGAAGATTACTAATTTGGAAGTTTGACAGGAGGATGATATATTTTTACTAATGGAAATTTCACAATTTGTACCTTATTTCGTACAATGGAGAAATTGGGTGTAATTTTGGTTTTATTATGAATAGATAACATTTAAAGTCATGAAAAGATTTTTGCATCTCATTTTATTAGTGGTATTAAAATGTCTTACTTTTTGATGTCATAGCAATGTTCTTATCTCAATTTTACGGACTCAGGATAATAAAACAGAATATATTAAGTTAGATTTATAGACCTAATGTAATCGCTTCAAGTTGGGGAGGGATAAATCAGGATGTATTGAATGTAAGTACCCTTCTCACATTAGGAAGTTGTGTCTGACTTATAAATTCACTATCCGAGAATATTGTAATTTAGCAGATAAACCTTAAAGCCCAATTACCTTTGTCCAAATCCTGTCTTTCCTGTTATTAGTATTCATGGCTCTATTTTTTTTCATCTGTGGGATGATAAATAATTTCAGTACTGAACTCAGAGAGTTGCCACAAGGATTGCATGAGTCAACTTACAAACACCCTTAGAGTAATAACTGACAAGTATGTGTTTGAGACCTGAAAATGGTCACAGGTTTTCTTAGCATCCTCTAAACCTTCTTGGAAATGATGGAAGGATATAGTAGAATTTTTTTAAAAAAATGTTTTTGGTGCTGGGAATGGGACAAGCAGGATTGTGTAAAATAGGCATGCACTGAACCAAACTGCCAACGCCATATTTGTATATAACCAGTCACTCCAAACGTTTCTATTTTGAGACAGGGTCTCACTATATAGTCTTGGCGAACTTGAGGTATGCAGACCAGGCTAGCTTCAAGCTCCTAGATATCTGGCTTACTTCTACCTCTTGAGTGCTGGGACTAAAGGCATACACTACATTGCAGGCCCCAAAGTTGCTTTGAAATAAAAAAAAAAATCATTCATAGATTGTTACACCTATTGGTTGATCGGAGAATGTAAAAAAGACCTAACTATGAGGAGTCACAAAAAACTTCCCAAGAAGGAGGTGCTGCAAGGAGTGGGAGAAAGGGGGTGGGGGATCCTCACACTGCCTCCTGAAGAAGTTTCAGAAAATTAAATAAGGGGATCCCAAACAGCTGTCTCCCTGAGCTGCAGGGGGAAGTTGGAGAGAATGGTAAATGCTGGAGACAGTGAAAGGAAAATAGGGGACCCTGAGGAGGAGCGGCCATGAGTGCAGAGCTTGTTCTCATGGAGGTCAATAGAGATGCAGAAGAGAGCATGCTGGAGAAAGGATTCAAAACAGCACGTAACGTCATGACCAGGTCAGCCAGCCTGTTCTAACCCGTGCTAGCTTGATAGGGCCAAGTTTCCTGATCCTCCTGTGTTTACTGTGAAGGAACAAGACTGATGACTACCACCTTGTCTCCTAGTGTCTTGGGAGTATTCAGTTAGATCCATTCAAAATGTCAGAGTCAGATAGCAAGCATTATATCTATTAGCTATTACACTGAAGATATATTTTGATATATGAATTACATCAATTGTGATGGTTATTCTTGTTGACTGCATCTGGAGTTAACTAAAAATTCCAGTAGTTGGACACGTCTGTCATGGATTTTTCTTGATTAGATCATTTGAGGTGGGAAGATCCACCCTAAATGAGGGCTTCACCTCATGGCAGCCTAGATAACGAACTCGGAAGAAAGCAGCTTTTGCTTTCTGCCTGCTTGCTTTCATTCTCAGTGGCCAGCTCATATCCTGCTGCTGAGGCCTCCCTCATGGCATTACAGCCTATTTCCTCAGGATCTGACATAGACTGAAGACTAGCTGAGACATCCAGCTTCATGGAGGGAACAAATATTGGAGTCTTGGACTTTTCTCAGAAGGCAGCTATTGTTGGAATAACCAAACCATATATTCATTCCATTGGTTTTTTTCCTTTAGAGAACCCAAATATATAGTCATCATTTTCAAGTATAAAATAAATGTACCTATAATGCCAACACTTTCAAATTCCATTTAAATTTATTATATTGTTTGTTGTATGGAAGAGAAAAGAAAAGCAGGGGAGAGAGGGGAGGGGAGGAAAAGGGAAAAGAGGAAGGAAGGAAGGATAGAGAAAATGAAGGAGAGGAGGAGGGGAGGCAGGAAGGAGAGGGAGAGAGAGAAGAAGGGAAGAAGCATGTGCATACCATGGCTCATGAGTATGCCTACTCATGGGTAGGGGTCAAAGGACATGCAGGAATTGGTTCTCACAACCACATAGGTTCGGGGGATCAAATTCAGGTTGTAAGGTCTGCATCTTTCCCTAATGAATCATCTTGCTCAAATCCTCAGCTTTTTAATGTGAAGTTATGCTAATAAATTAATCAGTGTATAGACAGTATGTTCCTCATTGTCTGATATTTTTGTGTACTGCTTATAAACTTAGGTTGGCATCGAGGGCTTGCTTCTAAAATAATAGTTCCCATTAGTGAATTCATACCCACGCAGATCACTTTTTAATCTAAGAAACTGTTACAACTTCATCCCTGGAGTGAAAATGTGCATCAAGAAAAACCAATAATTACTCTTCACCAAACCCAAAAAATGTGCTGATTAAATAAACACTGAGAAAATGAAACTCAGCATCCAGACATGTCGGGAGTAAGGATGCAGTATCTAAGCAGACACTGTAGCATCCCAACAATAGGAGTAAGTATGCAGTATCCAAGCAGACATCATAGCATCCACACACGTCAGGAGTAAGGATGCTGTGTCCAAGCAGACAATGCAAAAGGGGATGAGCCTGTGCCTGGTGGGTTTTCAGCCCAGGGGCAGCTCATGGCTAGACTTTTGGCTATGCTATTCAGAAGCTCTGCTGGCAGGCAGTGGTGAGCAGCCAGTGTTGACAGCTGCAGTATAACTGCTGGTTTCATTCTCAGAACACAATTTAGCTTCTTGAGTGCAGCCCTGACCAGCATGACAATTCCAGAAACTCATATCTTGCTTCCCCTTTCACTGGACACCATTCTAGCTACGTTTTCTTTTAGAGAAAGGCTTTTCTCACAAATGGAATGTGCTGAAATAAATGACCAACAGACCGGTATGCATTAGTTTCCCACTTAGTTATTAGTCACAGGTACTTCGAGTCAAGTGCAACTTGATAATAACCAGGCTGAGCAAGTGTAGCAGAGTCTGGTTATTTAGGATTGAGTCTCAGTTCGTGTAACTATGGTTGAAAACCCCCCGGGAAGGGAAAGATGAAATGTTTTGTGTTTTGTTTTATTTTGGTGCTTGTATTTTTGTACAGCCTGGAAAGGGGGATATTGCACAGGAAGATATGGTTTTCTCAATGGTTTTTCTCTGCTTAGAGAATGTTGTTCTTGAAAGGGACATAAATCTTAGTAAAGAGGAATAGTAAGGGAAGACATACTGTTCAAATGTTTGAAAAACATAACTCTATAAACCAGGTGACCAGGAGTCAAGGGACAGTAGACATTTCTATCCTGTTTCATTTCAGAAATCTATTACAAAACATTAATATTGCAAAGATAACATGTCAAGCTTCCTTAAGTGCAAAGGCTGCAGCAGTCTTATTTCTAGTAGATAGATAATTTCCATTCTACAATGCAGGTTCGATCCTTAGTTCACAAATATTCCCTGAATAGTTACCACGTGTCGGGCATAAAAAAGACACAATTCCTTATTTTCAAAGTATAGAGATAATACATTAGTGCAAGATACTAAGGAGAAACAGGGGAAGCCCCCACAATAATCTCTGAGGATGGCTCACAGAAAAGTCATTTAAGAAAAGGTACTTAGAACCTTGACCCTTTCACAGGGGTTCTCTTAAGACTATCAGAAAACAGAGATATTTACATTAAGATTCATAACAGTAGCAAATTTACAGTTATGAAGTAGCAACAAAAATAATTTTATGGTTGGGGGGTCATCACAATATGGGGAACTGTATTAAATAGTTACAGTGTTAGGAAGGTTGAGAACCATTGCTCTGGAAGGTTCATCTTCTAAATCCAGCAGCGAAATGTCCTGAATCTAATTGCAGCTCACAGCTCTGAGAGCATGACCTTTCACTAACTGAAGCTGTGTTTTTCCCACTAGGGTGTGTGTTCATTCTCTACCAATTAGGGTGCGCAGTCAGTTTGTATCTTTGTCCCTTGGTGACTTTACAGTGCTTTCTTACTTTAGCCTGGTTACTGATGATGACACAGTGTCTAAGCCTGTGTGATTCTATGAGGGTCTTTTGGCAAGGTTATGAAGCTACAACTTAAAGTCTTGTCAATCAGGGATCTCAATGCCATCTGAACACTGGACCTGTTACCTATAGGCTCACAAGTCTGGACTTGTCCTAGTAACTCCCTCCAAATACCTCAAATACAAATTGAGTATTTAGGACCATCGTGACCCAGCGCCTTCTCAGACTTCAGCAGCCACGTTCTAATGGCTCGAACTTCCAAACAGCCTGTGTGGCACTGGCTTCAAACTAGTGTAGTAAGCAGGCACAGGTCAGGCACCACAAGATGACTGTGGTGGGATTGGTAGAGTGCTTGGCAATATGCATGACGCCCTGAGTTTAACAATCCCTAGAACTGTGGTGTGTATGCGTACCTATAATTCAAGCACTTGCGATCTAGAGCAGGAGAATGGCAAGGTCAAATTAAGGAGTTCAGGTTATTCTTGGCTGAATATTCCCACTGTGGATAGGGTTGACTCACAACAGTTTGGTGTATCAGGGTAACTAGGAAGTGTGTAGGTACAGAGTGGACAATGAGGGTCAAAGACAGAATATGGGAGGGAAGAGAACAGGCCGAGAGCTGAAGTGAGAATGGGAAAAGGACAAAGGAGATGAAGTTAGATACCAGGGATTAAATAAAGCAGGAGGGAAGTGTAGAGAGACAGTGAAGAAACAAACACCGTGGCACAGCAATGTTAAAGGTATACTCTGTTCAAGAGAGGAGGAGTATAACCAGGACAAGTTGGTCTGATAGATCAACATGGGTCTCCAAATGTTGTCTTTCAGGAGTTCTAGCCAGGACTCCCTAAATCTCTCTTGGTTCTTGGTTCAGATTAAGATGTAAAGAACTGTCAGATGACTTGCTGCTGCTATTAGAGCATTCAAGTCTCAGATAGGCCAGGGAAAGGAAGCCCAGCTTCTGGCTGCATTTGCTCAGCCAGGTGAAACTCAAATTATAATCCTATTCCTGTGTCTGGTACCCCAGATACCCCTTAGAGTAGGTATTGTCATTGAGCCCTGTATCCCTTTAGAAGTCTGTAAGTGCAAGAGCTAGTCTTTGTCCCATGGGCTGCTTGCTGAGATCTCTACCTCAGAATCCTTTCTGCTGTGGCCCTTCATTAAAAGACCCTTTGCTGAAACCTGTCTGGGTGCCTATGCGACCTACAGAATCTCCAGCTTTTATCCAACAGTGTTTCACTCTGGGCTCTTTAAGGGAAAATCTGTTTCTCTTAAGCTTTGTTAATTCTGGACTGTGTTTCTTGACTCATGACTTCTTGCCGCCATCTTCAAAGCTTGCCTTTGGTCACTCACTGAGGCCCACTGCATCTCTCAGAGCATTCTTCTACAGCTTAAGGATCTCTGTGATTATACTCATCTGTCTGGAAAATACATGACAATCTTATCTCAACATTCATACAATCACATCTGCCCTAACCTTTTGGTATAAAATGTCCTACATTCACAAATGCCAGAAATTAGGATATGCAGAAGGGTAGGGGACATCTTATGCATGTCACAGATATCATACATTCTTAATTGGAACCATCTCTGTAAGTCAGGGACCCCAAAAGAGCTCTTTTATTATGTAGGTTTCCAGGCTAGTTATCCCTAATGGGTTTTAGACTACATAGTATTTGTAATGTGGAAAGAGCATAACAATTACTCTAAATAATGATATACATTTTTGTAAACATGAACATACATATCCATCTTTATCTTTCTGTCTCTGGGTTATCTAACTGGATGATTGTTTCTACATTTTATGATTCTTAGCTGAATAACATCCCACTACATAAACGTATCACATTTTCAGTATCTATTCATCAGCTAATGGACATATATGTTAGTTTCTGGATATCATGAAAAGAGCAGCAGTGATCATAAATGAGTAACTATGAGGCTCCATGCTTAGGAATACTTGGCCAATACAAATCAGACCCCAATATTTTGTTATGATTTTTTGTTTTGCTTTGTTTTAAAAGAGAGAAAGAATGGAAAGTTGAATAGGGAATGGATGGGGAGGATCATGCGAAGTTAGAGGGAGGGAAAAGAATATGATCAAAATGTTATATAAAATTCTCAAACAATATTTTTAAAGATTATATCCTAATATAAAATGGAAAGGAAATAAATATGAATGACTTTGAAATCTCCCATTCTGGTAGCATGACTATGAATGACCACTGCAAAGAGCTGATGGCTAGCAACTCACTTTCCATGGACAGTCCCTCTCTCTCAGGTGAAGAGCCATCCTTACTTCTCTATTGCTGAGGCATTTGCCTCATATCACAGTAGCCAGAAACAAGCTGGGTTGAAAATATTGACCAGAAGCCCTCTGAGAATTTGATTCTGCCCTTTGACTTTGGTTCCAAATGCCTGGCTCTTACCTTTAGCACTTCTGGACCAAATGCCAGAGCAAGCTGGAAACGGAAGTTAAGAATTCCACATGTGAAAGAAAAAGGGTATGTGAGAGAGAAAGGGAAGATGAGCTTTACGATCATAACTTGCTATCCAGAATAAGCCTGGCCTTCCTGTAGCCAGAACACAGGAAGGAAATGTCAAGCTCAAATTACCCACAGATTGGGCTATTTAGCCTTTTGTTTCCTCCAAATACAAAGTAGTATTTATTTGTTGGCAACAGTGTTCCAAGCACTTGCTGGTTATTGAGGCTATTAATACTGGGTGTCTTCCTGGGTCTTGTTGGGTGAGAGAGTTTATATGCATAAGAAGTCACATTGCATTTGTCTGCTTTGGCACAATATAGTTTCTGTAAAACCAGCTCCCATTTGCTAAATGATTGATGTCCCAGAAGCTGCTCCATGACAAGAGCTTCCTCTGGTCCCCAGCAACTTAGAGGTCAGAAGAGACATGAAGTCAGAAAGAGAGAGAGAGCGAGAGAGCGAGAGCAAGAGCGAGAGCGAGAGAGAGAGAGAGAGAGAGAGAGAGAGAGAGAGAGAGAGAGCAAGAGAGAGAGATTATTATTGCATTCTCAAGCAAGCTTCTTGGTCCCAGGTGAAGCAGGATAAAAGGACAGGGAATTGTGGTGACATAGGGAGAAAACATTGGAAAGGGAGGAGGCTGTGGTCCTGCTACTCCATCTATTTTTGCTGCTCAGGAAGGCAGGAAATTTCACACTTCAGAGGCCACTGATAGGGTGTCGAGTGGTCCCATGAAGACCTTGCTCTCTAAAAGGTATCTGATAACAAAAGCAATAACTAAATCGTGCTCACTTAAAGCCAGGTGATATGTTCTCAAAGACTTCTCAACCAAGGATGTTGATGACAGTGATTAGGTCGTGTTACATAGGGTGAAATGATGTAGAATGGTGTCAGGGTTCTCTAGAGTAATAAGACTTAATGAATAGTTCCCTCACACATATATGAGATATATATAATGGGATTTAGGGATTTATTGGAATGACTATAGGCTGTGGTCCAGCTAATCCAACAATGACTAGTTGTGAATGGAAAGTCCAAGAATTCAGTAGTTGCTCAGTCCCCAAGGGCTAGATGTCTCCGATGGTCTTCAGTGTATGCTAGAAACCCAAAGTAGATGCTAATGCCAGTGAAGGAATGGATATGCTAGTAAGGTGAGGGCAAGCAGGCAAAGAGCAAAAGCTTCCTTCTCCCATGTCCTCACAAAGGCTTCCAGCAGAAGGTGTGGCCCAGATTAGAGGTAGATTTTCCCAGATCAAAAGGTCTGGATTAAAGGTATGTCTTTCTACTTCTAAGATCCAGATTAAAAATTGGTTTTTCTATTTAAAATTTAGCAAAGATCCCTCAGTGCCCTCCATTTTTGAGTTTTGGTTAATTCCAGAGGTAATCAATTCGAGAATCAAGAATAGCATCACAAATGGTCTGCTCCTAGGACACTCCTCTTTAAACTTAGATGAGTCCCATCACAAATGTGCTGCATAGCTTTGTTTACTGATGGTGGTAGTTTGAATGAAAATGGCCCATATAGGCTCATAGAAAGTGGCACTTTTTGGCCCTGTTGGAAGAAGTGTGTCACTGAGGATGTGTTTTGAGGTTTCAGATACTCAAGCCAGGCCTGCTGATCCAGAGGTAGAATTCTCAGTGCCTTCTCAAGTACCATGTCTGCCTGCACACTGCCATGTTTCCTGCCATGATGATAATCAACCAAGCCAGCCTCTACCTATAAGTCAGCCTCAATTAAATGTTTTCCTTTATAAGAGTTGCCATGGTCATATTATTTCTGAACAGCAACTAAAACCTTAACTAAGAAGTTGGTGCCAGAATCTGAGGTATTGCTGTGATATGCCTGACCATGCCTTTGTTTGGAGGAATATAGATTTGAGGATTTTGGATTAGGAAAGCAGTTGAATGCTTTAAGCAGAGATTAATGGGCCATTTCTGGTAGGACCATGGAAGACAATGATCAGAAGGCTGATTTAAACTGTGGGGGCCTGATTCAAGAGGTTTCAGAATGGACAAATATTAATATGTAGCCTGGAGAACATTCCTAGGATAGTTTGGTAAAGAATCTGGTTGCTTTCTACTTTTGTCCAAAACATCGGCCTAAGGATAAATAGAAGTGACAGATTAACAGCTTTAGCAGAGGAGATTACCCGACAGCCTAGTATTGATGACATTGCTTGGCTTTTAGTGGTCACACTAATGCAGGTCTATAATGAAAAGGAGAAAACTGAACAAGGAGGACCATAAAATGTACAGTTTTAGGAGAAAAGTGGCACCAGGAAGTGTCAGCAGATTAAAGAAAAGCTTGATGCTAAGTGGAATAACAGGAGTGGTAACCTCACAGCCATACCCCTAACAGCTAAGCGTACAACTTGTGAAAAGGAATTAAAGTTTAGGGCTGGCATGGTGGTACACATCTTTAATCTAAGCAATCAGAAGCAGAGACTGAGATCAAGGTCACCCTGGTCTACAAAGCAAGTTCCAGGACAGCTAAGCTTGGGTGATGAAGGAAACCATCGGAACCAGAAAGCTGATGAAGATGTAACTGAATGAGTAGGACGTATTGCAAACCCAGCCAACAACAGAACTGGGCAGCTTCAACCACTTGGTTCTGGCTTTACAATCAAGGATAGAAGAAAGGGGTTATCGAGTCTCCCTCTGTGATCAAGGAAAGCCACTGAGGCCAGGCATGTGTCAGGGGTGTTCCTGTGTCGAGACCTGAAGAAGCCATTGCAGGAAGCTGTGAAGGTGAAGCTTGGATTGACTTAGAGACCCCAAGATGTTGGAAATGCCCGAGCCATGGGAAACCTGCCAAGGAGAGTTGTTAACAGAGTGGAAACAACCCAAGATTAAGAAGTGCGTTTCAGTCAACAAAGCCGAAAGGAGTTGGAGATCTGAAAAGCACTGTGACATTAGACATGGAGATGCAGAGTTTAGAGTTTGCCCCATTGATATTTGGTCTTTCTTTGATCCAATATTTGCCCCATTTCCTCCTCTTTGGAGTAGTAATGTATATTGTTTTATTATTAATAATCATTTTATTATTATTTTGATTTTGATTTTTCAGAGGTTACAGTTAAGAGAGTGCCATGAGTCTGCAAAGATATTTTGGACTTTTAAACATGGTTCAGACAGACTATGAGGACTTCTGGAGTTGGACTGAATACATTTCTACATTACGACACAGTTACAAACTTATGAGACCAAGGAGTAGAATGTGAAGGTTTAAATGAAAATGGCCCCTATAGGCTAATAGGGAGTGCCACTATTAGGAGATGTGGCTTTTTGGAATAGGTGTGGCCTTGTTGGAGGAAGGGTGTGACTGGAGGTGGGTTTTGGAGGTTTTTGGTACTCTAACCAGGCCCAATCTCTCTCTCTCTCTCTCTCTCTCTCTCTCTCTCTCTCTCTCTCTCTCTCTCTCTCTCTCTCTCTTCCTGCTCCCTGCTGATCCAGATGTAGAACTCCCGGCTCCCCTTCTCCAGCACCATGTCTATATGTCATACCACCATGCTTCCACTATGATGATAATGGACTAAACCTCTGATCCTATAAGTCAGGCCCAGTTGAATGATTTCCTTTATAAGAGGTGCAGTGATCATGGTCTCTCTTCATAGCAATAGAAACTCTAAGACACTAATTTAAAAAAAAACAATTTCAATTGTTAACCTTGTTACAAATTAGTGTCTTTAGGCAATGTTGGAGAGAAAGTGGCTTCTGAACAAACTTTAGAGATGTAACTGGAGAGCCACCAAAACCCCATATAGAGTCATTGTAAAGAAGCCTAATTGCAGCTCTTCCTCAGAGAAGCCCAAGGTGTCCCAGATGGTATGTTTGACTTGTTCTGGATCCCCTTTCTATTTTCAACCAGTCTGACTAGCTCTACATTTGCCTTACCCTGAAATTCATTGTCTTAACCATAGGTCCTATTCTGTCTGGTTGGAAGTTTCAGAAAAGCTTCTTCAGGAAGCTGCCAGTTTGGTATGGATCTGTGTACCGGCAACACAAGAATCAGTCATAACATAGGCTAGAACTAGTTTTCTTAACTTCCAAATCAAGTCTTTCTGTGCTTCAGTATGTAAGGGGAGAAATCCCAGCGACTGCACAGTTTGAGCAGAGCTTTAGTGACTCTAGAACTGTCAGAGATGTGACACTGGTTTTCACTTACAGTATATATTTAGCAGCAATTGACTATAATTTAGTGGGGTGGGGAAAAGTAGCAAAAGAAAGAGAAGAGAGCCTTTTATGCAATGTTATACAAAAATATAACAAGAACTTTAAAATGAAATATTACATAAAGAAGTAAGGCAGGCTTAGGGAAAAAGCAACAAGTCCTCACTGCTCTGCCATTTTAGAAATTGTGTGTGGTTCCTTCAGCATGGTAAGGTAAAAGAGTCAAACAAGCAGATACAGAGGTGATTGGGGGCTCAAGAGGCCGAGCATGCAGAGCTGTTCCATAATGAATGCTATCAAAATGGGTGCTGTACTTTACAGTGTTACTTTACAGCTGTTAGACATGCATCCCTTACTTCCTGTGTTTCTCTTCCCTAACTGACTTATCCAGGCAGATTATATAAAGATAATTTTATAAAGAAAATGGTCAGTGTACTGTTTGGGGCTAGCTAGGTCAGGTTCATGCTGACTCTCTGGCTCAGTTCTAAGATTTAACTAAGGTTAAGTATTTTTTGTCATTTTTAAAGCCGATCTAACAGCATGCACTAAACCTAGCCACTCCTGTCTTTACTCATCACTTTTCAGTAAAAATCATGTTTTTTTACTAGTATAGATCATATTTCTATACTATATATCATATTTTAAAAATCCACAAAGAGCTCCACAAACGCTAATTCCTTCTCAACTGCTCTGAAAGTTTTGCTTATGACATTTGTGGCAAGAATGACAATTGTGTCAAGAGAGAAAAAGCGTCTTCTCTTCTAAAATAGTACAACTTTAGACTATGAGGAATAACATCTGGCTCATCTTAAGATCAGACTCATAATGACTGTCCACTGCCACCATCTTACCTCATGAAATCAGCATAAAACAACTCTTCAGGCCTTTATTCATAAACTGAATGCTTTTCATTAGGATTCTACTCAAAGAGAAAGTCTGAGAAAATTATGTAGCAATCATCTTCCCCTTAACCTAAAAATAAAATACAAATGTGAATATGTTCACAGCATTTCATGTTTGCACCTCCCTCATGACAACCCAGAGACACGGCTGAACCAAAAAGAGGAGCTGTGGACCCTCCATGAGCCCATCCTCAAGAGTCTGTGCAGTAACTTCGAGATCCTTCTCTGATTAGCTGTGTTTTCTCATTTGTATTTGTAGGCTGGAGAACAACTGGAAAGTCCATATCTGGGGAGAAAACACAGAGAAACAATAATAAAACCTGTTTTTACCAAGTTCCTTTAATAATGGAGCAAACAATGAGTGTTTTAGTGAAATAACAAGCACGCTTATGAGACATTGGCTGAATCTTTCAAATTCTGAGAATTACAGGATTAGAACATTGAACAGTGCTCTTTTCTGGAGTTCCATTTTCCATAAAAACTACATGTATGAAAAATATCATTTATAATGGAGGATGAGTCTGCATATATGGCTCTTGTTGGAGCAGAAGTTAAAGCCCAAGGCTTGCTTTGGTGGAGAACTTAAAAGGGAAGTTTAACACATAACAAGTGTCCAAGGTAGCCACACTCCCTATCTGCTGCTGAGCTGAAGAACCTTCCTTAAAAATGTTTGAAGACAAACCAATAAGCTCACAAATTGTCAGCTCATGACTTTTCAGTACCCATGTCTTCTGTGAGATACCAAGAAAATCATTCACCATACAGTTGTTCAGTGCAAGGTATACTCTCAGGAACCTAGCAGAAATTAATGACTTTGCATTCAACTTAGCACCAAGGAGCCCCTAAAAAAATTGCAAGAAACACACATGCACATGCACATGCACACACTCACAGAAAGAGAGACAAGAAACAATCTACACTGAGTGAAAGCCCTAGAGTAACAACAAAATATAAAATGATTCAGAGGGACTTCCATTTTTGCATTTATCAAACACCAGAGTATAAAATAATTACATATTTAAAATTATCAGATTTTTAAATTAATAAAATTAATAAAAATCCCAGTGATCAAAGTATCTGAAATTACATTTAAAAAACTAAAGAGTTTTAAAAAGCTAAAAAGGGAATTCATGAAGTAGAAGACCTATTTGAAAAAATTATTCAGAATGTAACACAGACACAGAAAGAAAATATGAAAAGAGATTAAAAAGTATGCAGAACAGAGTGATAAAACAGCCTGTGTCTAATTATATACTTTGCAGGAAGATATATTTTAAAAAGAAGGAAAGTAATATTCAGATCCCCAAGGTCCAAGAACCAACTGATTCCTTTGCAAACTAATATTTCTTTCTTCGTTTGCTTGCTTCTATCTTTGGTGGTGCTGTGCATTTATGTGCAGGTATTTGTTTGTGTGGGTACACATGATTGTGTGGGCTAGTGTATGTGGAGGACAGAAGACAAACTTAAGTGGTGTTACTCGGGAGCCATTTGCCTAGGTCAGCTTTTGGTATCCACACACGTGTACATAGGCATGTAGTGAACCAATACACACATGTATACATACCACACTTTCACATAAGTGTTCAACCTTACCCGTAAATAAAGAGATAAAAAGTAGAGCTGTGGCACTATGCCATATCCCCCACACTAGACTGACGCATATTTTCAAGCATTGGCAAGAATGTGAGTTTCTGTACTTACTTAGTGGGAATATAAATTAACCCCTCAGTTTTTTAGAACTGCTTGGTGCTACTTAATACACGGTAGATGTGAATACTCTGTGTCTATGGGATTCTATTCCTGTGTATAAATAAAAACACCTCTTAGCACTTATGCACCAAGATATATAAGTACAAGAAGATTCCTATCAGCTGTTTGTAATCACAAATTGGAGTCTAGCAGAGTAGAATGAATACTAAATTATGAGATGCTTTTTCAGAATATTATAATGATGAGGATAAATGAATAAAATCCACAAAGTGAAATCCAGACAAACTAGAATCTGTGGCTTAGACATTGAATTTTAGGATGATCCAAATGTGAAGCAGCGAGACCGATTGAAAATAGAAATGTGACTGCTTTTCCAGTCTGCACTCCCTCCTGCACTTGTGACAGAGTGGTGTGCCTGCTCCTGGACCCCACAGCCTGCCTGCTTCCTAAGAGGTTTGCACTGTCTGCCTCCCAGGAGGCATGCTCTATCCCAGAGCACTCAGCAATATCTGAGACACCCAGGGCAGTTAACACCAGAGATAACCAGATGGCAAAAGCAAGTTTAAGAATGGTAGCAACAGAAGCCAATGAAATTTGGCATAATTTAACTCCCTTAAAGAAATACAGGAAAACACAGGCAAACAGATAGAACCCTTTAAAGAAGAAACAAATGAATCCTTTAAAGTAATACAGAAAAATAGTCAAACAGGTGAAGGAATTAAACAAAACAGTCATTGACCTAAAAATGGAAATCACATGGGAGGCAACCCTGGAAATGGAAAAACTAGGAAAGAAAACAGGGGCTACCCAAATGCTCGAATTACCCTAGGTGCACAGAACACATGAAACTCAAGAAAGATGACCAAAATGCAAATGCTTTACTCCTTCTTTAAAAGGGGAACAAGAATACCCTTGGCAGGAAATAGGGAGGCAAAGTATAGAACACAGGCTAAAGGAACACCCATTCAGAGCCTGCCCCACATGTGGCCCATACATATACAGCCACCAAACTAGATAAGATGGATGAAGCAAAGAATTGCAGGCTGACAGGAACCAGATGTAGATCTCTCCTGAGAGACACACGCAGAATACAGCAGATACATAGGTTAATGCCAGCAGCAAACCACTGAACTGAGAACGGGACCCCCGTTGAAAGAATCAGAGAAAGGACTGAAAGAGCTTGAAGGGGCTCGAGACCCCATATGAACAACAATGCCAACCAACCAGAGCTTCCAGGGACTAAGCCACTACCCAAAGACTATACCTGGACTGAACCTGGGCTCCAACCTCATAGGTAGCAATGAATAGCCTAGTAAGGGCACCAGTGGAAGGGGAAGGCCTTGGTCCTGCCAAGACTGAACCCCCAGTGAACATGATTGTTGGGGGGAGGGCAGTAACGGGGTGAGGATGGGGAGGGGAAAACCCATATAGAAGGGGAGGTTCTCCCCTTCTATATTAGTTAAGGGGATGTTGGCCTGGAAATCGGGAAAGGGAGTAACAATCAAAATGTAAATAAGAAATACCCAAGTTAATAAAGATGGAAAGAAAAAAAAAGAAAAAGAAAAAACAGGGGCTACAAATGTAAGTATCATCAACAGAACACAAAAGATGAAAGAGAGAATCTTAGGAAAAGAAGATGCCATAGAAGGTATTGACATATTGCTCAAAGAAAATGCAAAGTGTAAAAAGTTCCTAACCCAAAACATTCAGAAAGTTTATGACACAATGAAAAGACCAAACCTAAGAATACTAGGAAGAGAAGACAGTGAAGATTCTCAGTTCAAAGAGCCAGAAAATATCTTCAACAAAATCATAGAAGAAAACTTCCCTAATCTAAAGAAAGAGATGGCCATGAATATATAAGAAGCCTACAGAACATCAAATAGAATGGACTGGAAAAAGAAATTCTCTCAGCACACAATAATCCAAATACTAAATGCACAGAGCAAAGAAAAATATTAAAAACTGTAAGGGAAAAGGCCAGGTAACACATTAAGGCAGACCTATCAGAATTACACCAGACTTCTCAACAGAGACTCTAAAAGCCAGAAGATCCTGGACATATATCATCCAGACCTTAAAAAAGCACCAATACCAGCCCAGAATACCCACAAAACTCTCAACCACCATAGATGGAGAAAACAAGATATTCCATGACAAAACTGAGTTAAATATTATCTTTTACCAATCCAATCCTACAGAGGATATTAGAAGAACAACTCCAACAGAAGGAGGGCAACTACACCCAAGAAAACACAAAAAGTTAATCATCTCATAACAGACCGAAAAGGAGAGAAACACACACACACACACACATATAATACCACTCTAACAACAAAAATAACAGGAAGCAACAATCATTGGTTTTTAATATCTCTCAACATCAATGGACTCAATTCCCCCATTAAAAAGACACAAGCTAAAAGACTGGATACATAAACAGGATCCATCATTCTGCTGCGTACAGGAAACAAACCTCAGAAAAAAAGACAGGCACTACCTTAGAGAAAAGGGCTGGAAAAAGTTTCCCAAGCAAATGGTCCTAAGAAACAAGCTGGAGTAGTCATTCTAATACCCAATAAAATAGACTCTGAACCAAAAGTAATCAACAAAGATGAGGAGGTATACTTGATACTCATCAAAGGACAAATCCAGCAGGATGAAGTCTCGATTATGAAAATCTATGCCACAAACGCAAAGGCACCCACATTTGTAAAACACATTACTAAAGTGCAAAACATACATTGACCCTCACACAATAATAGTGGGAGACTTCAACACCCGACTCTCACCAATGGACAGGTCATTGAAACAAAAACTAAACAGAGACACAGTGAACAACTAACAGAAGTTATGAACCAAATGGATTTAACAGATATTACAGACCATTTCACCCCAAAACAAAAGAATATACCTTCTTCTCAACACCATTAAACTTTCTCCAATATTGACCATATAATAAGGCACAAAAAAGGCCTTAACAGATATAAAATTGAAATATTCCAATACAGTCTATCAGATCACCAGGACTAAGGTTGGACTTCAATAACAACCGAAACAGAAAGCTCACATACTTATGGAAACTGAACCAGTCTCTACTCAATGATAACTTGGTCAGGGAGGAAATAAAGAAATTAAAGACTTTCTAGAATTCAAAGAAAATGAAGGCACAACATACTAAAAGTAATGAGACACAATGAAAACATTGTTAAAAGGAAAACTCTTAGCACTAAGTGCATTCTTAAAGAAAAGGGAGAGATCCTATACCATCAATTTAAAAGCACACCTGAAATCTTTAGAGAAAAAAAGCAAACATATCTAAGAGGAGTACACAGCAGGAAATAAAGTCAAACTCAAGGTTGAAATAAACCAATTAGAAACAAAGGGAGCAATAAAAGAATTTACAAAACTAAGAGCTGGTTCTTTGAGAAAATCAACAAGATAGATAATCCCTGAGCCAAGTTAACTAAAAGACACAGATACAGTATCCAAATTAACAAAACCAGAAAGGAAAAGGGAGACATAACAACAGAAACTAAGGAATTAAAAACACTCATCAGATTTTATTATAAAAGCATATATTCAACAAAACTGAAAAATCTAGATGAAATCAATGATTTTCTAGACTGATACTATGAACCAACATTAAACCAAGATTAGGTAAACTACATAAACAGTCACATAACCCCTAAGAAAATATAAGCAGTCATTAAAAACCTTCCAACTTCCCAAAAGTAGCCCAGGGCTAGATGGATTTAGTACAGAATTCTACCAGACCTTCAAAGAAGAGCTAATACTAATACTCCTCAAACTATTCCACAAAATATAAACTAGGTAATGCTACCTAGTTCATTCTATGAAGCCACAGTTACTCTGATATTTAAATCACACAAAGAACCTACAGAGAAAGTGAACCTCAGACCAATTTTGTTTATGAATATTGACGTAAAAGTACTCAATAAATTTCTTGCAAACAGAATCCCAGAACACATCAAAAATATTATTCACCACAATCAAGTAGGCTTCATCGCAGGGATGCAGGGATGGTTCAATATATGAAAATCTATCAACATAATCCACTATATAAACAAGCTCAAAGAAAAAGTCACATGTTCATTTCATTAAATGCTGAAAAAGCCTTTGACAAAATCCAACATCCCTTGATATTAAAGTATTGAAGAGATCAGAAATTCATGGCACATACCTAAACATAATAAAAGCAATATACACCAAACCAATGGCCAACATCAAATTATATAAAGAGAAAATAGAAGCAATCGTACTAAAATCAGGGACAATACAAGGCTGCCCATTCTCTTCCTATCTATTCAACTTAGTACTTGAAGTTCTAGGTAGAGCAATTTGACAACAAAAGGAGATCATGGGAATAAAAATTGGAAAGGAAAAATTGAAGTTATCACTATTTGTGGATGATATGATAGTATACATAAGTTAACCCCAAAATTCTACCAGAGAACTTCTACAGCTGATAACTTCAGCAAACTGGCTGGGTATAAAATTAACTCAAATCAGTAACCTTCCTCTACTCAAAGGATGAGAGAGAAATTAGGGAGTGACATCCTTCACAACAGTTACAGATGATATAAAATATGTTGGGTGACTCTAACCAAGCAAGTAAAAGATCTGTATGACAAGAACTTCAAGTCTCTGAAGAAAGAAATCAAAGAAGACCTCAGAAGATGGAAGGAGCTCCCATGCTCATGGATTGGCAGGATTAACATAGTAAAAATGGCCATCTTAGCAAAAGCAATCTACAGATTCAATGCAATCCCCATCAAAATTCTGACTCAGTTCTTCACAGAGATAGAGTAATTCTCAAATTCATCTAGAATAACAAAAATCCCAGGATATTGAAAACTATTCTCAGCAATAAGAGAACTTTGGGGGAATCACCATCCCTGACTACAGCAGAACAATAGTGATTCAAAAAAGAAAAAAAGCTGTGCTTTTGTCTCTTATTTAGTTAACAAATATCTCCCTGTATTAAAACAGGAGCCAGTGGAATGTTCATTGCTCACCCGTTCCCCTATGTCCTGGCGACCACCAACCTGTTTTCTCCTTCTTGAATTCAATTGTCCTGAATTGTATTACCTGACTGGAATCACAGCACACTTGTTTTTTTATACCTAACTTTTTTTACTTAGCACCACATCCCCACATTTACCACTCTACAAAGTATACTTGTGTTTCCCTCCAAGTCCCTGGGGTTCTCTCT
Organism: Rattus rattus; assembly: GCF_011064425.1. Lineage (NCBI taxonomy): Eukaryota > Metazoa > Chordata > Mammalia > Rodentia > Muridae > Rattus > Rattus rattus. The sequence continues at coordinate 134,448,266 of NC_046156.1, forward strand.
TGGCTCCTTTCACTCACTCAGAGCAGTTCCTGGCACTCTGGTGCTTCTCAGGAAGAATGTCAGGGCACTCCATCACCCCTGCTGATCATATTTCATTCTGATGGGTCGAGCCCTTCCTTGTATATACATCTTGGTTCCAGGCTCTTTGCAAATTCTGCCTTCATGAAGCTGCTTCACTAAGTCAGTGGTAAAATTGTTTTGTAGAGGTCCATACATAGTATGACTCCAACTGCCTTGCCTGGCATGTGGAGCACCATTCGCTATCTTATCTGCAGGACTGACAGAGAGATTGTACCAAGTATTTCTTGTATCAATTTTCATCCCTTCAAATATGTCCTGTTTCTACCTCTTGCTCTTCTATGTTTCTGAATAAAATATGGCTTTGCTGGAAGCTGTAAAAGCCTGAGACCATGTCAATACCCCCTGTTCATGTCCCCAGGGTCTTTGTTTCTCCTTTGATAGATTTACTGTCCCTGCCAATTGCCTAGCTCTCTGTGTGTTTCTGTACTTAGTACTTTAAATATTAGATATAGAAAGATAATCTCAGTCCACAAACACACACACACACACACACACACACACACACACACACACACTTCTTATTGAATCTCGGCAGCTAAACATTAAGGTGCACTTTGAGCCACCTTGTTAGGAATTGTTCTGGGCTGTTCATCTGTCCCACTACCCTGGCCTGGTATCTTGATGCTCCATGATGTCTTTGTCTGAAGCATCACAGGTCTTAGTGATATTTTCCTTCCAATGTTCTTAGACATTGGTTCCTCCTTGTAGGGTGCAAAAAGAGGGAGGATGGATTCCCATCTCTCTTGGTCCCCTTTTCCTGGGTGGCAGATGTGCATTGAGCAGCAAGTATAATACATGTCTCTAGGTCTTGGCGGAAGACAGAGCCATATGGTTGTGAGTCTATTGGAATTCTGTCCAGGTGACTGGCAATAACAACTAAGCAATCAACATTTTTCTGTGCTCTGAATCATATTTTCGATCCAAGGTCAACACTATAAAACCTTCTCTCTCTTTAAATACTCTGCTCCACCTCTTTCCATAAAAAGGAAGCCATTAATCCACAAGAGATTGTTAGTGTTTACCTCAACGGCTTTGTTTGGATTTATTCTATTGGCTTCGGCATAGAAGAGAAGGAAAACCAAACTGAATATAGCACTAGTCTTTTGATCTGCTTTCCCAGAGTGTTCAGAAATGACTCGCTGCAGTTTTTGCTTTTATTCAAAATTCCACACAGTGGAGTTTGTAATGGGAACATGGGAGGATAGAGAAAATAATGTTTCATAGTGTTTCACTGGTGTAGTTTTATTGTTTCAAAGGCTAAAATTCACAAAAGTGCCAAACCGTCTCAAGGATAACTCTTTAATGTTGACTGATTTCCGAGAGATTATACAATCCTCCCCATTTCAAACTGTGAGGGTACTATTGAGAAAGACAGGAGAGCCCATTTGTGAGTTCTGTAGCTGGCAGCAAAGACTGAAGGTAGCAACTGTTTGAACTGTCTGCCCTTCAGTTTTTAACCATGATAGTTGAGCAATTTATTTAAGCATGTCAACATTGTTTAAAGAAATAAAAATAACCCAAGAAACTCTCTCCCTTCTGCTAGCAAATCCTACCCAGTACCACCACATGTGAACAGAGACTTGTATCATGTTTACAACTCCGGAGACTGTATCAATGCAACAGCAGCAAACAGCAGGAGAAATTGAAGTACATGCACAGTAAACATGGGCAAAGACAAAGCTTCACAAAGAAATCAGACTTGTGATGCTGCTAGTTTGTAGCGTGCAGTTTTGTCTACACCAATTTGAATTCCTGGCAAGTAGCATGCGCACACCTGCCAAGCTTTCTCACATCCGCTATTAACACACACACACACACACACACACACACACACACACACACACACACACACCAGTTAATCTTGAAATGCTTTGACTACTCATTGACTGGGCCCTCCCAATTCTTCCCGTGCTACTCCAGGTCCAGTCAGGGACTTAGCCAGAGGCCACTTACCCAGAAACTCACATTGTTGGTTGGCTTTTCTCCTCCACTACTGTGGTCCCTTCTTCTCTTCCCCAGCCTTCTGATTCTCTCTGTGTGTCCCACCCACACAACTCTCAGTGTTCTGCCCCATGCTCAGCCATTTGCTAATGGCATCTTTATTCATAGAGCAAAAATATAATTGGGGGCAATGACCTTCAGTGTCAGTAAACATGGATTCCGGGGCAAAGCATCAGAACCCCCCTCTACACTAGTCAAAGTCAGCAAACTTGTTGTTTAAAAGATGAGTCAATCAGTAAAAAGAATTTGATGTTTCAAATGTAGATTTTTATAAATTAAGGAATATAGCATTTTATAATTTGTTTTTAAATTGAAATTTGAAATGGTTGATTACTGAATTCAATGGGAAGTATACTTTTCTAGTTAACTCCTATTCTTTTCCTTTTCTGCAGCTGCTTTTAACTGTTTGAACATTTCATACATGCATATAATGTGTTTTAATCAGATCCAGCATTCCCTTCCCTCCAATCTCTCCCCAACCCGCCTTTCCCTCCTGACTTCATGTGTGCCTCTCTTTCTCTCAACCCATGGAGGGCATGTGAGACGCTTACGTGGATATGGATATAAGCACACCTTCTGGAGCAGTGAGTCTCAACCTGTTGGTCTTTACCTACTTGGAACTGAACAACCCTTTCACAAGGGTTGCCTAAGACCATCAGAAAACACAGATATTTATTTTATGATTTATAACAGTAGCAAAATTAGAGTTAGGAAGCAGCAGCATGAAAAATTTTATTGTTGGGTGACCCAACATGAATTGTAAAGAGTTACAACATTGAAAAGCTTGGGAACCACTGTTCTAGAGTATGATCCAACCTCCCCAAGGCCCACGGATTATTGAAAAGAGGTTCAAAAGATTCTAACAGTCAGAAGTAGTGGAATTTGTAGGGAAACAATATTTTCCGGACATGACAGACCTATATGAGTTCTAGAAGCTACAGTGTATTTATAAGACCATGACTGAGCCAACCATGGGGAATGGGGAAATAAAGTCCCAACTCTTGTTAACTTCTGTTGTCTCTTTGGTTGGTATAGTAAGATATAAGAGGGAAAAGTTCACCAGTTGTTAGCTTTTATTCTGGATGGAAAATATCCTCATATTAGATTTATTATATTTCATATTTCATCATTTCTGAATAAAGAAGTAACAGGAGAAAGAAATGCTGCCTTTCATTAAAATTACTATTTATGAACAAAAGAATAAATTTCCAGCTATAATTTTCATTTATAGGTCAAATTTTCATGCACAAGATAATCAGAAATATATGTACTTAAATGAATAGTTACTATAAACCGCCAGTTCCCATATTAATCTACACACTGTTCTATTATACCTCAATTAGCTCTCCCTTCTTTCCCCTTCCTAGGAAATTTATTCAGTACCACCCTCATTCAGACCACAAACTGAAAGCGCAGTCCCCAGAGTCTGTTCTTTCCTCCTTACCAGTCTTATTTGCATTACAATTGTCAGTAAGTTACATGTGTCTCTGAATTAGTGGAATATAAATGTCAGCCTAACTATTGCAACTGACCACAAATGAAGCATAGAGTCTCGCAATCAGATAGTATGTGAGCAATGGTGGTTCCAGTGCACTGTTAATGAGACTTAGGTCATAGAGACCCTTACCAATACAGAACCTTTTAAGAGTTCATTTGCATAGACCTGAAACAAAAGTCATTTTTATCAGAACCAGAAAAAGCACTGTCTCTTTCCACATTGACCTTTTTCATGATATCTCTTTCTGACAATGGATCCAAAAAATTTTATTAAGAGATTTGGTTAAAGAGAAACGCCATTGAAGATAAGTTTTATTTAAGTTCAATGGGACTTAATTTTTTGGTTTGCAGCAAGTTGGTGGATAGCTACCATACAGGTATAGGAATGGATTAAAGAATACTCCTACAAAAAAAAAATACTCCTACAGCTCACTATGTCAGCCCATGTGTTGGGAGGACATTAAAATCCATGTCAAAGACTGTGACACATCTGGCTCTAAGCCCAGGAGGATCAGGTGTTGTGACATCAACATGGCCTGAAATGTACAGAGTAAAATAGTTGCCTGTGGAAAATTCTGCCAAATCTTACACCTTACATGTATTAAATAAATTACATAGGTTTCCCAAATTTGACAATAATCTCTAGTCACATACAATACTGTCAACATGAGCTGTAAAGTTAGAAGAAACTATTCTAATTAATACTAATACTAATAATACTACTATTAATAATAAAAGTTTTTGTTGAATACAGTAGAGGCAAGGAAGAGTTTTATATTTTCTACAGAAAATGATATAGTAAATTTATGTTACATGGATATGCAACCAAGGAATATGCAACCAAAGGACAACACCCCAGACAAACTAGGTGGTCAAATGATTGATTCACTCCCACCCCCAAGTTTTGTGATATACCTATGACATATTTGTCCACTTTTAAGCTCATTAATTTGCTATGATTATTTTTGGTTCTTTTTTTTTTTTTTTCGGAGCTGGGGATCGAACCTAGGGCCTTGCGCTTCCTAGGCAAGCGCTCTACCACTGAGCTAAATCCCCAACCTGATTATTTTTATTTGAAGCAAATACTGGTGTTCAGAACTGTGTGTTGTTCTTGTAAAGAGGCCAGCCCAGATTGCATAAATTTCAAGAATCATAAAACCTGGGTCACCTTAGCATAAAATCTTTAAAATGTTTATAAATAAGCAAAAGCTGTTTCTTTGTGTTACAGATTCTTTAACAGTGGTATAAGATTACCGATCTGACCTCTGCAGTGGAGTTGGTAGTTCTGGACGTCAGAACAGCCAGAGGAGCACAGACCCATCACCAATCACCCGGCAGGGAGTAGCTCTGGGGAGAATCTGGCACTTAGTCTAAGTTTCTGTTCCAGAAAAGAGATCTTCCACCAAAGTCTACTGTAATGACCTGGTGCAACTTTTATCCAACTTAAAGGAAGAAGGGCATCGAGGCTCTTCACGTTAAGTGTGGATGCAGGACCTAGGAGACCTGGGTTCCATCTCTCCATCTCTCCCCTTATCTGAACTGACATTTCTGTCTTACTTAAGGCCAGTGTTCTGTTTTTTCAGGTAAGTTACACACAGAGAAATATGAGTGGTAGTCACAGAATGAAGTGTGCCGTTTTCTTCTTTATTCTTAAGCACCTCCTTCACAAATCTTATGAGACTGTGCCCAGGAATGGTTACTCGTGAGCAAGTTATGGTGCAGACATCCACCTTTGCCTAATGAGAAGGCCTTTCCTTATAATTAGTGCTGCTTGACTCGTGTGTTAGTGATATTATTTGCCTGTTCCTTCTGTATGCCTTCATTAAAATATTCAATATTTATTACTTTCTATACAAAATAATGCAAAGGAAATGCACAATACTTTCAAGGTACAATAATTTCACCATTATCCTGCAGTTTGGTTCCAATATCAGTAACAAGGTATGTCCAGAAATACTTCTAGTTGCTAGGTAACCATGCCCATAGCAAGACATTACAGTTTGTAGAAAGGGGGGAAAAAGCATAAAACAAAACAAAGTAAAACATCTGCCTTCTCTGATCTCCCAATTCTGAGAATCTGGAATTCAGTACTAGTCACATGATTAAACACACCCTTTTGCTGGAATCTGAATGGTTCATTCACACGAGATATTATTAGGTTCACATCTGATAGAAATAAAAGGCATACAGAAGCCTTTACATAGTTCCTGGTGCTGTTTGAGTATGACCAGAGAACGAGAGAACACCACCGTCCTGGTTCCCATAGTCTTTTAGCTGTTTGATGGGGACTTGGGAGTGGGATTAGTGATAAAGTCTGAAACCCAAGGTAATAATGTACTCCACAGGAGAAAAGGACAGTGAGAATTGTTTCTAATACCAGGATAATGGCAGGTGTGATCCCGGTTTGTTTAAACAAAGACATTGTCTAAAGACCATAAACTATCTCTGGTATTTTGAACTCTGAGAATTTTGTTTTTACATTTTTTCTTTTTTCTTTCTGGGTAGAATAAGCTTGAAGAATGAAGCAATGTAACACAGAATGTGTGCACCCAGATGGACAGGCAGAGGTGGCTGGATGAACAATTTGTCCTCCATGCTGCTTTACGGCTGTCTTTAAGTGTGCATGTGGGCCAAGAAGCTACAGAGGAAGGCTCCACTCCCTGCTCTACTCCCAATCATCACACAATAATACAAAGGAAGAAAAGCCATGGTTGACTGTCAGCCCCTTGTAATTCAATGGAGATCTCTAGACTGGAGTGTATCTTCTGGGAGAAACTTCTACCTTGGCTCTCTGTCCCTCGGCACTCTTAACTTCCCTGAAGCCAGAGCCCATTTCTCTTATAAAGAGAAAGCAAACTCTGTCATAATGATGTTTGACATTATCATGGGAATTTCATAATTTCTCTCTATTAATGTTAAATCTCGACTTTATGTTTAGTCAAGGTAAGTGCCCTTTGCCTTCTCCCAAACTGCCCACCAAAGCTGGTAGTCTGGAGGAGAGGCTGGCTCTGTGTGGTTATCATTTTACTTTGGTAAGACCTGGTACCTAGCCAGAGGTAATGATGCCCAGTACCTTTACCCTCATCTCACCCTACCTTTCTCCATATCAGTTCTGATCTGCTCCTCAAGGTCCTCTGGTGACACATAGAACTCCTCTTCTGGTGTCGATGTCTTGGGCCGACAATGTCCACAACAACAGTTGCAGCAGCAGCAAAGGCAGCAGCAAAAATAGCAGCCGGTCAAGAGGCCAATGATGATGAACAGGGTCTAGGATAAACAGAGGCCAAGTGAAGTCTGAGTCACTGGCATGTGGGTTGGGAGGGCAAGATGGCCCCAGACACAAAGTTGTAACTACATACCTCAGAGGACTAATGATACCCTGCATGCCACATGCTCACTCCTATCCTTACCCCCATGTTAATTGTCTCTTAAAATTTTTTGAAATAACTTTTTCTCATAAATATTTGTAAAAAGGAGACCTAGACGAGATTCTGAGTAACACAGTTTGGAATGTTCTTTTTCTTAGGCTATTTTGAGTGCTACAAACAAAAGAACCAGACCAGCACTGGATAGGATGTTTGCTGGTCAAGTGAGCTCACCGTGCTCACTTGTTCAATGAAAGTAAATTCTCACCCCACAGAAGAGCTGCCTTCCCTGCCACATGTAAGTGCCTGTTAGTAATCTGGTCTTGCACAATCTCTCCAAAAGATCCCTATATCTTCCCTCTCTTCTCTATCTGAGTCAGAGGGCTTTGCAGATCCTGTTCCTATCTCTGGTGTGGACCCTTCATTGGCTCTCCTCTTGGCCATTCTGCCTCTGATCCTGCTGGTGTGAACTGTATGCAACCCTTGTTCTCCTGAGCGTATGCAGCACGCCTGCTGCCAACTTCCGCAGCACTAGCACAACCCTGTTCCTGCCATACAGCTTGACTCTCCATGTGGATTTGCATGGATAAACATCCCTGACGATTGTTCAGTTTATACCCACCTGTTGTCTAAGATCACCTCAAAAAACACCTTTATGTCATCTTTCCTGTTCCCATTCCAAAATGGCTGCCTATCCTTTGTATCCTAACTGTATGCCATACCAACTAAGATCTCTAGTCCCTTCTTGCTGACAGTATAGAGCACAGATTGCTTGACAGGGTCTCTTATAGGCTACAATCATTAGTCATCCTCTACCCCATGTCCCTGGTGGATTAGTACCTGACATGTTGCAGACATCTAGTTCCTACTGAATTTATGAGTATACAAAATAATAGGCAAACAAATGGTTTGTTCCTCCCAGGAAATGGTACCAAGATTACCCTATAAGCACAAATGACTCATTCATTAAACAGAAAACATTTTCTCTTGACTTCACCAGTCTGAAATTCCAAGAAATCCACATTTTGGCAACTGAACAAAATCAAATTTATTATAATAAATGAAGTTTGTACATCTTAAATTTTAATGCAGACTTTATATAGTCAGTGACTGGGTGTGGGACAATGGATAAAGATCACATGTGTATGTATACACTTTTTCAGTGACCTAAGAAGAATTCAGGCTTGACACCCTCCCCTTGCCTCCCCTCCTTGTCACGGTGTCGTCTACTCATTCTGACTCCAGGAATGGGGATGGAGTTTCAGGATGACTTACAGTGGAGGACCTTTGGTTACACCCACTTACGGTCTCTTTGTTCTATGTGTGTTGTATGATTTCATCATTTTAGGAAAATTTAAAACCCCCACTTGCCTCTAAGCCTTCCCTGCGCACATTCCCCAGCCGTGGCCCTCAAAGACCTCAGCTCTTCTTCGTCTATATTTACCTACTTTCTTTGAACTGTACAACTGCCATATTGTTTTCTGAAAATTTCCTTTTCATCCCCATCTTGTTTCTTTCTCCAAAGAAATCCTCTTTTTTGAAAAAAAAAACTTACCTCTTCCTTACCATATATGCTACAGTAATATTAGTAACTATTAGTTCCAAGCAGGTAATTGTATTTTTAATGTACTTTTTGATGGTACATTGTTTCATTTATACAGAACATATTTAATGCCACTTAGGTGAGCACTATGCAACTGAGCTTTCCTACAGCAGAAAAGGAAAGTATACTTCTTTGTAAGGAACCATGCCTGTAATTCCTGTGTTGTATCTTTGCTACTGTGTGAATGAGGCTTGTCTACAGGAATTTTGATCAGTTTCTTCAGCTTCCCGAACAAGAAAATGTATTCTCATCTTTAGACAAACTACAATATCAGTTAAACATGTATGATTATCTGGACTGCAGATGTTTCTTCTCAAGGGAATAGTGTCATATCTGGAAGGCAGATTCCCATGCAACTCCACAAAAGCCCACTTTGTTGTGTGAATGCTAGTTTTCCTTCATTGACTCCATGGTCAGAATGTACCTTCTCGCCACATAGTCAAAATTCACTCAGCACCATCTCTTTCTCCCAAGTTTTCCACAAAGAAAGGTGAGTGGGTATCTAAGATAGTTAGAAGACAAGTGGGGATTTGTGATTCAGACTGTCTCTCCATGCTTAGCTATGAAAGTATATCCTCTTACCTATCAAATTCTTCAATAAACGGAGGTTAAGTGGGAAAAAACAGCAATCGAAGTTCTACTCAATATGAATCTTGCCTTTTCTAAAGAGGATGTATTTTTCTTAACTTAGTATTTACCACAACTTACATGATTGTCAACTGCCCACAAAATATATTAATGGAATACACATCTGTTCAATATGTAATATACATTACAAACACATGTGTATATTACATAAATACTATGCATATGTACTATTACATATGCATACACATACAATATACATATTGTAATATGTATAGAATTCTATATTACAATAGTATAGAACAATGTCTGTACTATATGTAAAACTATTGCTTTTATCAGAAAGAACATTAAAATTTATAAAAATATAAAACCACCACCAAATGTACATATATTATGGATTTCTAGGAAAAGAAACAGAATTACCATTACAATTCTGATTTGCTAAGTCTTTAAACATATTGTCTTTTTCTTAACCAGGTAGCTATCAATCTCTTGTCTTGTCAGAACTGCTTAATTCTCACCTTTCCCTCATTTTCTTCTCTGTCCCCACAAGGCAGGCTCCAGCTGAGCCTGTAACATAATTACCACTCATTCTCCCAGGTATTGCCTTTGCTGATGTAGCCTATGCTATAGATAGTAAAGTACATGGCTAAATTTGTCTTATAATAATTTATTAAATAGTTGTCACACTAATAAATTATTTTTGGTTTTGAGAAATGAGTCAGTTCTTAATTAGTCACCACGGGGGGAAGAAGGGAGCAGTCGGAATTAACCTGAAGCCTCATACTCAAATATTATTAATGTCTAGAAGTCTGTTAAGTCATGTTGAATTTCATAATAAATTAATGGACTAAAGGAAAATGGTCTTCAAATAACAGCTTTCAGTGGAAGTGATGTCTCATTTTATTTACAAGAGTTTAATAGAAGGAAAGTTGGTCTTTGAGATAGGGTCTAACAGGATGAATAATACCATGATTTTCCAGGAAATTGCTTTTGAGGGAAAAAAAGTGATTTACCTTTGCCCACCAGCTTGACAGCATGAAGTATGTGTTAACGTTTTCATCTCCAAATTGTTCGGCCACGTAGAGTCCCAATGATCCATACTTGTCATATATGTTTCTCTTTGAGTTGTCAGTGAGGATTGTGTGGGCATTGTTGATTTCTTTAAACTTCTCAGCAGCAGATGGATCATCTGGATTCTTGTCCGGATGGTGTCGCAGGGCTAGTTTTCTTTTACAAATTAAAAGCAAGGAGAAAAGTCTATCAAAAATTACAACAATATTTATAAAGTCAGTATTCACTTGTACATCCTTTATTTGGACACATTCAATGGATGGTACGTTTCCTAAAAATATAAGTTCTCATTAAATGGTGCCATTTGGTCCCAATGTGAAGAATTATATTGTTTCTTCCTCCACATACTCAAAGGAATTCTCACTAAGGGAATACAGGTTGTAGCTGACATATCCTACTATTGGCACATGAAGATGATTGCAGTCTTTCCCAAGACATGGAGCTATTTATGAAATCTAGTTTATACTAAAATTCCATTTAGAACCTCTAAAGCTACCTAGAATGGCAGAACTTCTTGTTACATGTTCTCAAAGTTAAAGTAGAAAAAATACTCTTAAATTTATCCTATCATGAGCAAACATTAGGGTTACTTCATAGTCCCCTGCATGTCCTTTGTGTTTCCAAACGAATTCACAATTTCATTTGCTTCCAAGTATGCATTTGACTTCTTTCCACAGGGTTCTTTCTACTTCCAATAGTTGGAATCTACAATTGTGGATATAAGGCATGCCTTCCTTCCCATGGGGAGTGTAAAGCTGATCCTGAGGGTATCAGCTGTGTTCTGTGTTGGGTGAGATGTCTTGGATTGCTCTTAAGTGTACTCAGCTATAAAAAGCAACCTGTGTAGTGGATTTCATGAGTCAGCCATGCAGCCTCCTAGCCAGTAACCATTTCTCTCACTTCCCTCAAGAAACAATTCAAATGAATAAAGCCATGTTCAAAATCGAGCCTTCACTTTCTTTTACTTAAAAAAGAAAAGTCAATTGCATGCCTCTCAGTTAAAATCCCACATTACTGTTCTCCCTTCCGAGGCCATTCTGGATGTGCATAGGCATTTACTGTACTGATTCAAACAGAATGTGTCACTACAGTGTTATAATAAAAGCCTATATGCAAAACAGAAGAGCATCATATATCTTTAAAGCCAACTTGTAAAGCTAACTGAAAAAAATCATACCTATTAAAGTACTCAATAAAATAGTTGCAATTGAAGCTAAATACACATCAAAACCATCATGACCAAGTAGCCTTCATTCCAGAGATTCAGAAATAGATTAACATATGAAAACCTGTCAATGTAATCCACCTTGTAAAGAAACTGAAAAAAAAATGATAATCTCAGATACAGAAAAAGCCTTGAACAAAATTGTGATGGTTTGTATATGCTGAACCCGGGGAGTGGCATTATTTGAAGGTGTGGCCCTGTTGAAATAGGTGTGTCACTGTGGGTGTGGGCTTCAAGACCCTTGTCCTGGATGCCTGGAAGCCAGTATGTAGAACTCTCACTCCTTCTGTACCATACCTTCCTGGATGCTGCCCTGATCCACCTTGACTATAATGAACCTCTGAACCTGTAAGCCAGCCTCAATTAAATGTTGTCCTTATAAGACTTGCCTTGGTCATGGTCTCTGTTCACAGCAGTAAACCTAACTAAGACAAAAATATAACAGCCCTTTATGATAAAAGCCGGGGAGAGCTCAGGGATAAAAGGGACATACCTAAATATAATAATGGCAGGATACAGCAAGCTGACATCCAATATTATATTAAATAGAAAAAAACTCAAAGAAATTCCACTAAAACTAGGGATAAGACTGTCCACTCTATCCAAATCTCTTCAATATAATAAGTTTAAGTTTTAGGCAGAACAATAAAAAAACTAAAGGAGATGTCAGAGATACAAATTGGAGGGGAAAAAAAATCAAAGTTTCACTATTTGCAGATGATATGATAGTATACATAATCAACCCCAGACATTCTATCAAGGAGCTCCTGCAGCTGATAAACACTCTCAGTAGCACTTCTATACACAAAGGATAAATAGGCTGAGAAAGAAACCAGAAAACAACACCTTTCAGAATAACCTCATGTAACATATCTTGCTGTAACTCTAACTAAGCAAGTGAAAAACATGTATGACACGAACTTCAAGTCTTTTGAAGAAAGAAATTGAAAATGATATCAGAAGATGGAAAGATCTCTCTTGCTCATGGATAGGCAGGATTAAACAGTGAAAATGGTCATCTTACCAAAAGCAAACTACAGATTCAGTACTTCCCCATCAAAATTCCAACACACTTCTTTATAGATCTTGAAAGAACAATACTCAACTTCATATGAAAAAACAAGAAACTCAACTAAAACTATTCTGTACCTTAAAAGAACTTCTGGAAGTATCACCATCCCCAACCGTAAGCTTCACTACAGAGTAATAGTAATAAAAACTGCATGATACTGACATAAAAATAAGCAAGTTGATCAATGGAATCAAATTAAAGAACCAGAAATAAATCCACATGCCTATGGACATTGATTTTTGACCAAAACAAAAAGCAAAAACTATACAATTAAAGAAGAAAGCATCTTCAACAAATGGTGCTGGTCTAACTGGATGTCTGCATAAGAAGATCCATATTCATCACTGCACAAAATTCAAGTCCAAGTGGATAACAAACCTCAACATAAAACCAGATACACTAAACCTGAGAGACAAGAAAGTGGAAAACGGCCTTGAGTACAGCACAGGAGACAATTTCCTACACAGAACACAAATTGTGTAAGCGCTAAGATTCAAAACTGATGAATGAGACTTCATGAAACTGAAAAGCTTCTGCAAGGCAAAGAACACCTTCAAAGAGACAACAGTGGCTGACAGATTAGGAAAAGATCTTCACCCACCCCACATATGACAGAGGGCTGATCCAAAATATATGGAGAACTTAAGAATCTAGACTTCACAAAAACAAAAACAAACAAACAAAAATCCCCAAATGATCCTACTAAAAAGTGGGGTACAGAGATAAACAGAGGATTGTCAACAGTGAAATCTGAGATGGCCAGGAAGCATTTGAAGAAATGTTCAACATCATCATGTTGTAGTCATCAGGGAACTACAAATCAAAACAACTCTGGTTCCATCTTATAACTGTCACATGGCTAAAATCAAAACAGAAGTGACAGATAATGCTATCGAGCATGGGATGTGGAGCAAAAGGAATTCTCCTCCATTACTGCTGAGACTGAAAACTTATACAGTCACTTTGGAAATCTATACAGTAGTTTTGCAAAAAAACTGGGAATAGTTCTACCTCAAGACCCAGTTATACTACTCCTGGGCATATAGTCAAATGACACTTCATCATGCCACAAGGACACTTGCTCAGCTATTCTTGTAGCAGCTTTTTGCATAATAGCCAAAAACTGGAAATGATTTAGACATCCCTCAATAGAAGAATGAATAAAGAAAATGTGGTACATTTGCACAATGTTAATTATATTTACATGTTAATTTACAGCTATTAAAAACAATGAGATAGAACAATGGATAGAACTAGAAAAAAATCATCCTGAGTAAGGTAACCTAGACCTAGATAGACAAACATGGTTTGTACTCATAGGTGGATATTAGTGTAAAGTAAAGGACAACCATTTTACAATCCCCAAACCAGAGAAACTAAGTAAAAGGGAGGGCTCAAGGGAGCACACATGAATATCACTGTGGAGAAACAGAATAGACATCTCAGGAGGTGGCAGACAGGAGGGGTCTACATGGAGTTGGGTAGAGATGGGAACACGAAGGATCAGGTGGGGGAAGGATGAAGGGTAAGAGTCCGGGGTTAAACAACTGGAATTGGGGTGGTGGTGGTGGTACATCTTTGGGACAAGCTAGAAATATAATACAATGGAAACCCCCAGAAATCAATGAGGGTGACCCTAGCTAAGACTCCTAGCAGTGGGGGATATGGAGCCTGAACTGGCCATCTCTTGTAACCAGGCAAGTCTTCCAGTGGAGATGAAGGACCTTAGAGGCTTTCACCAGTCTTAACCCACCTGCCTCAGGTCAAGGCTAGGCCAAGTTCCATTCTCCACCCACAGTTCTCGGAATGTACTGGCTGATAGTCACCTGACCCTCTGGAAAGTCCCAGATAGAGTTCAAATGCATGTCATGATCTGCCCATGCTTGCTAGCCAATAGATTTAAAGATCAATATGCTTAGCCAATAAGTTTGAACTGTAACCTTGGTGATATAACCTCTGCCCCTAAAAAGTATAAAAACTGCTTGTAATAGCCATTTGGGGTCACGTTCTAGTCACTTGATTCAAGGGACTAATTGAGGGTCAATCCCGATGCACCAGAAAATAAACCTCTTGCTTTTCCATCAATCAGTGTCTCAGCGTCTCACTTGGGGTCTTCTCAAAGTAACTTCCCCTAACTGAGGGTTGGGGGTCTTACAGAGTTATTGAATCACCAGCCCAGTCACAAAACCTTTGGCCTACAACTTGCTGGGGTAAAGGTAGAGCAGAGACTATGGGAGTGGCCAACCAATAACTGGTCCATCTTGAGACCTATGCCCAGGTGAGGGAGCCCACACCTGACACTGACTGGATGGCCAGGAACTAGAGTCTGGAAGTCCAGAGACCTTGGATAGAACTAATCACTATTGAAAAAAAAATCAATGAAATGATTCCCAATGATATTGTGCTATATTCATAATTTGGTACCTAGCCCAATTGTTATCAGAGAGGTGTCAGCGAGCAACTCTTAAAAACAGATGAAGAGACCCACAACCAAACATTAGGCAGAGCTTGGAGAATCCTATGCAAGATGAGGAGGAAAGATTGTAGAAGCCCAAGGGGTCAAGGACTCCACAAGAAAACCCACAGAATCATCTAACCTGGGTTCATATGTGGCTCAGAGAGACCGAACCACCAATCAGGGAGCCTGTATATGACCTAGGGCCTCTGCACATATATTACAGTTGTGTAGCTTGGTCTTCTTGTAGGACTTTTAACAGTGGGGAAGGAGCTGTCTTTGACAGCTTTTAGGACCCTTTCCTTCTGTTGAGTAGCCTTGTCCAACCATAAGAGGAGAGAGGATAACTAGTCTTACTGCAATGTGATATGCCATGGCTGGTTGCCATGCATGGGAGGCCTACCCTTTTTTTAAGGATAATGGAGGAGGAGTGGTGGTGGGACATGGGGCAGGGGAGAGCAGAGGGAGAGGAGAGGGACAGGGAGCAAACACCCCCCTTAGCACAAGAGAACATGTCCTTTGCTAAACCCACTTCAGGATTCTGACCTCTAAAACTGAGGACTGCACCTAGGGCATGCTGATCTTCACACTGATTTATGGTGTGCACGTGTGCATGCACCATGGTGAAGGGCAGAGGACAACTTCCGGGAGTGAGTTCTCCCCCCTCCATTATATGGATCCCAAGAATTGAACTTGTGTTGTTAGGTTTGGTGTCAAATGCTTTTACTTGCTAACCTGTCTTGTTGATGCTGAGTATGTTATTAAAGCCATGCTTGTGGTGATTTGTTACACAAGAGATAGGGAACTAATACAGTTAAAAAAAATTAAAACTGCGTGTAAAGTGTATCCTTCAAATTACTGTCAACAATCTGTCCTCAGCCAGCCGTTCCCCCATGAACTCTATATAGTAAATATTTTTATTTCAAAAAAATCACATCTATTTTATACATTAAAATTTGCCGATTAAAAAAGTGGATTTATACCTACATGCATCTAAGGATCATGGATTCTTAGGGAGTGCCACAATGCTTGAGAATGTAAATCCAGGTATAAAATCCATTCCAACACTTAACTCAGAATAAACAGAATACAGAATAACCAGAGTTTATTGGTTTAAGTTTGGTTTATCAAAAAAGTTGTGTGTGTGCGTGTGTGTGTGTGTGTGTGTGTGTGTGTGTGTGTGTGTGTGTTTTTTGCTTTCAGAGATATTTGGAGTACCTATAAGTTCTTATAGCCAACACTTCTGGTGTCATGGTTTTGGAATGCAGAATTGATGAGAAAGTCTTTGTTCCTAGCCTGAAATGCTTATCTTGTCATTTTATAATCTTTTCAGTGTTTACTATATGCAATTACTTGTAAGCTTGATATAAATATTCTTACAGCAAGTATGATAAAGCCATTACAACCCTTTTTTAGTTTTTTCCCCAATTCACCTATGAGAATGTACAGATACTGGAAGTTAAGGATCTTGCCCAGATCACACAGCTATAGTCAGAAGCAGAACTGAGACGCAACAATCAGACTCTCAGGCCATGTGCTTCAGTCTGTGTGACATGAGAGACTGCCTGAGTATTCTGAGATGAACAGTCCATCCAACGTTACCTTCAGAAGGCGAATGCAATCTGAAAGATGCCCAAGGCAAAAGTGGGCAGGTGCTTCCAGGGCCTCTTGTGATCTAGGCAGAAGTGCATGTGGTCGTGGGAGATAGAATAGAGAGAGTCTGGATATATTTTGAGAGACAGGTGATGATTTAGATGTGGAGGGTGAAAGAAAGGTGAGGGTAACAGCAAAGTCCGGGGCTTAGCAAGCAGAGTTGGTTACTGTGTTTGATAAGATAGCAAGGGACTTTCTTATACTGAGAAAGTTTTGATGGGGTCTACAGGTTCTATTTTGGATACGTGAGATGCCTATTAAAATATTAAGTGAATCTAGAGAGCTGTGAGTCCAGAATTCAGAAGGAAAATACTGTAAGAGACCCACATTTGGAAGTTCACCATAGGCGGCTGATATGTACAATCGCAAAACTACAAGAGAGTTCAAAGTGGTCCAAGAAGTCTAAAGACTGGACTTTGGGGTAGGATTTAAGAAAGCCCAGCTAACCATCAGACTGAGCACAGGAACCCCAATGGAGGAGTTAAGGAAAGGACTGAAAGAAGTTTGAAGGGGTTTGCAACCCCATAGGAAGTGCAATAATATTAACCAACCAGACCCTTTCCCCTCCCTCTCAGGTACTAAACCATCAACCAAAGAGTACACATGGAGGAACTCATGGCTCCAGCTGCATGTGTAGCAGAGGATGAACTTATCTGGCACCAATGGGAGGGGAGGACCTTGGTCCTGTGGAGGCTCCATGCCCCAGCATAGGAGAATGCTATGGTGGTGAGGCGGGAGCACCCTCATAGAAGCAGGGCAGAGGGAATAGAAGGTTTGCAGAGGGGAAACCAGGAAGGGGGATAACATTTAAAATGTAAATAAATAAAATAACCAGTAAAATAAATTAAAAAAAAAAAGAAAAGAAAAGAAAGCCCAGCCATGCAGGGTGGGCACACCTAAAGCCAAACTATTTCCAAAAACAAAAACAAAAACAAAAAAACCCCGAAAAACAAAAACAAACAAAAATCCCACTTTAAAACAAACAATAAAAAGCAAGGATCAATGAAAAAAAGGAAAAATCTAGACAGTGCAAAGTTTTAGGACTGAGGGGAAGAAGGTATTTCAGAAGAGCAGTCCCTCAAACCACTAACACAGAAAGGCTGTAAAAGCCATGGACTCAGAAAAGACGACAGACTTAATGCCCTGGAAACCCTTCACACTGATCCCAATGCATACACATGGGCTGAAGCATGCTCTGAAGGGGGGAAGTAATGATTAAAAAAGAAAAAGGAAAGGAAAGCAGAAAAACGGGAAATAGGAAAATGAAAAGTAATAACCAAAATTAAGTGTCTATGGCTGTACGTTAGGATTACAGGCAATTCTTTGCTTTATTTTTGCTTGTATATAAATACTTCTTATATGTTTTTGTCAAAGCATCTTGAAACTCTGGTGATAAAATGTCTTTTTCTGAAACATCAGGAAATTCAGGTTTTGTTGCCTTAAATGACCCATTACTATATATGTAATGTTATGATTTATAATAAGGCTAGTTATATGTTTTATATAGTTCAGAGAAGATAAAAGAAATGTTTTAGAATATATATAGTGCTCTTCGTCTCGATCCCTGAAGCATTCTTCAAGCACCTGGTCTTGTGGTGTACCCTTCCTGGAATCTCACGGCGCGGCCTTTCTCCCTGGTAGTTCTCCACATACCTGTGTTATCCAACCCAATGAAAGGACTATGACCTCTGCCCAGAAAGGAAAAATTCCCTGAAAAAATGGTTCTTGTAAGCTTTGCCTTGTTTTCAGGCTTCAGAGGAACACTCATATATCCTACCCAGACTTACGACAGAAGCCTGGCTTCCTGTCATTCGTTACCCTGTTGGATCTTTGACAGCTCACAAGGGCAGATGCACTCAGCCGTTTATCACACTCCCCTAACAATGGAATTGGCTGATTTGGAGGGCTGGAACGCCTCCATCTGTAGCAAATCCAAGTCCTGGTTGTCAGCAGTGTTTTGACTCCTCCTGGCAGACACTCTTGGCTCTGAGTTTCCTTGGCACAGATGGCAAAGCAGAGGCAGCTGCCAAAATTACACAACTGCTCAAGCAGGTGAGCTCAATGAACACCCCACCTGCTTGGGGGTTATCTACAGAGCAAGCAAGACATGAAAGGTTCTCTGGATGAGGAAGTGCTCAGACTCCATTTAAATAGAACAACCACCTGTTTGTGTTAAAGGTATCTCTTGCCATTTCTAATTTTACATGTAAAAGTGACGTGATATTCAACTAGAATGTGCGAGTTCATCTCTAAACATCTCTGTGCTTTCCAAAAGTGGCTCATATGGGAGAAAACCAGGAGGTCATAGCCAACACTCTCAGATGAGACCAACCCCTACTACCATCCGCCAGCCTCTGAGTCACCTGGGGCAGATTCTGACAGGCTCGCCCAGTTGTCCCTTCATGGGTTGGGATATCAGAGGAGAACTTTTGAGATGTACTCAACCACATACTACCAAGGCATGGTTGTGTGTCTAGCTGCCTTCCTCCTGCTAAACACATTTCTGTCTCCTTTTATTTATTATTTTATTTATTTATTCATTTATTTATTTTGATTTTTCAAGACAGGGTTTCTCTGTGGAGTACTGACTGTCCTGGAACTCTTTGTAGACCATGCTGGCCTTGAACTTAAGAGATCTAACATCTGCCTACCTCTCCCTTCCTAGTGCTGTGATCAAAGGTCCTGCACATTTCTTCCTCTGACTCAGTTTTTAAGGTTGGTTACTATTGTGAAGATATCTCCATTTCTTCCTCTGTTCAGCCATAAAACTTGTGTCCTCTCTGACTTCAGAGGAAATCTGTCTGCAGGGTGCTAAAATGAAGAGACAGCCCCACTGCGATCTCCTGTGTTAGAGATCCCTGTGGCAGAGCCAGTGCCAACCGGGCTTTTTGTTTCCTTTTGTTTTTGTTTGGCATTTTTCATCGTAGTGGTTTTTTGTTTATTTTAAATATCCTTATATTTTGTTTACTTCATTTTTGAGAGAGAGAACACATTGCATGGTGTGTGGGGGGGGAGGGATAGAACACAAAAAGGAAGTTGAGTGGGGAGGAATGAGGAGAGGATTGGGAGAGCAAACTGGGAGAAACTCAGACCCCATTTCAATAGAACCCATTCTTTCATACGCCTCTCATGGTGTGTGGAAAAATTAATTAGAAAAATATAGCCACAGTCTGTAATAAAGACAGAAAAACCCGGATCACATTAGATCCCAGAAAACAGACCTTTTTCTAGAGAATACTGCCTGCGGTGAGGAGGAGACCATGCCAGATAAGAAGGTGAGCCGCCATAGTCACAGCTCGCAGGATTAGAAACCTGCCAGCAGCATGGCCATGGGACATCTGGGGCTCCGTGTGACAGTGGGGAATCAAGGCCCCTGTGCCCTCATGGACTCGGGGGAGGCACAAGTGAAGATACAGAAAACGGTACCGTAACATTTGGGATGAGCGAGCATTCTGATTCTGTACATGCCTATATAAACCAGTCTCTATCTGTACATGTTTATGTTTTACATGTATACATATATCTCTATATATGTAATGCTGTGATTTATAATAAGGCTAGTTATATATTTAATATAGTTACATAAAGAAAAACTTTTGGAAATAGTGTATTTCTGCCTATTATAACTTTTGTAGGATCTAAGAAAAAATTCTGTATATGCTGTATGTGAATCTTTCATTTTTTTAATACATTTCCCTTTATTGCATTGTTACTTGCTGGTATCTACTGGGGAATACTATTGTTTATTTTAAAGTCTCTCCTCTGGATATTTAGAGTCCATTATATCCTGTTGGTTAACTTAGTCATCCCTCTGCACCCGAAGAAGCAAATTCTTTCACATAGCTCTGTAAAGGTTTTGATCTAGAGTGGTGGAGTGGTGACAGGCAAGTCTGAGTTCCCAGCTCAGCGTATAGCACAGTGAACAAAAAGTTCTGGGCATAACTGTGACAGACACAGCTTGACAACTTATAGACACAGATATTCACATAAGTTGCCAAGACTTTCTGTGCAAATTCTCAATCTTGGTTTTCATCTTTTTAATCATATTTGTCTTAAAATCTTTATCCGATAATTCTAACAACTCAAGTTCCCATTGTTCTGTGACCTCATGTCTAACCCAGCTATCTTGGCTTTCATGATCTCTGTGTGATTAATATTGTATTTTCAAACTTTCCCAGAAGCAATATGACATAACTTCAAATGGAGCATTTTACTTGTGACTTTTAGATGTCTGGGGGACCATCTTAACACAATATAATGAGCCAAGATTTTCCTCATTACACAGGTAACTAAGAGTTTAGTGGAAACAGGTGAATGCTACTTCAATTACTCACTTCTAACAGTCTGTGAAAGGACTTAAAGGTTAAGGCCCTTAAAATAATAGCATTTTATTTATTTACGTACAATATTATAGCCAGACCCAGATAGGTAGGAACAGTTTTTCTCAGTTCTATTTGCCTTTTCTGGGGACATTCACTTTAGTGCTCAGCTTCCCCTGTACATGATTTCCCCACATGACCGAAAAGAATATGCTTGGAGAAGTCAAATTTCATAAACACTGTTAATTTAAAACAGACTGGAAAGCAGAAGCAGGTAGGCCATTTCAAGTTTTGAAATAGCATTATACATTATTTATTTTCAGATAGACTGTCTTAGCCCAGGCTGACCTTGAACTCAATAGCTTCAAGGTCAAGACTGGCCTTGAACTCCTGATCTTCCTGCCTCTGCCTCCCAAGTTCTGGGATTATAGACACCTGTACCACAATCACTTCTGAGACACTGGTGAAAAAGTTCAGAAACTCAGCCCTGATTCAAGAAGTCATCATAAAGCCAATGCCCACCAATGGAATTTTCCACTACAGATGGCTTGCGTCTGCTACCTTTGGTTCTGTGCTGCGGTACTCCAGAGGCTCAATACATTTTCAGAATGCCTGTCTTTGGGACATTTTTGAGGTTTGTTTGTTTGTTTGTTTGTTTGTTTGTTTTCTGCCTCCTCCTCCCCTCCCTCTTCCCTCCCTATCCTCTCCCACCACCCTCCCTCTCCTCTCCTCTCCTCTCCTCTCCTCTCCTCTCTCTCCTCTCCTCTCTCCCCTCCTCTCCTCTCTCTCTCCCCTCCCCTCCCTCTCCTCTCCCTCTCCCTCTCCTCTCTCCTCTTTCTGGAGTAGTTTGAAGCCTGCAGCCTTGAAGCCTCACACTCTTCAGGTAATGGCGTTCAGTAGTTTTTCACTCTCAAATCCTTTTGAGACACTCATTTCTTCTTGCTTTTTCCTGTTTCTCTCACTGGCAGGGAGAACTAGTAGGAAGTACTTAACCACTACTTAACCAGGAGCCTGCTAATCTCTGGGAGCTTCCTGGCTTGGGCAACAAATGAATCTGCCTATTGGCCCCAGGTCCTTCCTTCCTTCACTGCAGCTGAGGCCCATTAGCTCAAAGCCTGCCAAAACCAAAGGCAAATTTTTACACATCCAATTATCATAAAAATAGCCCAAACAAGCAGCTTTTAGTCACTTGGCGCCTTCCTATTTTACACAGCCTGCAAGAACTCAGCACCTGCTGGCCATTGACACAAACCATAGGGCTCTGTGTCTCAGTCCCTGAGCTGCATGCAAGACCCTGAGGAGATCTCAGACTAAAGACTGCTGTGGCTTCGTGTATTGCCTGCCTGGGTACATGGCTCTCTTTCTGACCCTCTCTTTGCCCTGGGGATTCCCTAACCCTCGTCATTCAGTACGGTGCCCCCTAGCTGTCAGCACGTGGACCTCATGCAGTAAGGACTGTTTCTGGTTTAACCTTGTCCAAGTAACTGCTGTTGATGGTTATCATGGTGATACTGTCCCCTGTTTGGTTCTCAAGCTTCTAGAACCAAGTACAACCACATCAGATGCTGGACCTTGGACAGTGGTCCTCAACACAATAAGATTTAACGTTTTGGGCTACTGGGTTGAGCGGAGGCTAGAATGAGAACAGAATAAAGTCCACCATAAGGACAAGATAGAGAGGCCAGGATACGGTTTGGCATCGTTGCAGATACAGATGCCAAACCCACCCCTGCTGTGTGACTATTTCTGGAGCACCTGCTACAATAACACATGACTCACGTGCTTTGACCATCAAGATGCCACAGGAAAAGACTAAAGACCACATCATACAGCTCTGTGACTTCCCCGCATTTGTAGACACTATAGCTGAGCAGTTCACCCTCCAGTGTTAAAGGAGTTGTCCTAGTTTTGGGGGATCCACATCACATTTGTGATTCAAGCTGTGTGGTGTGAGGCAAGGACAGGAAAGAACCACCCAGGTCATCTGCTGCCTGAGGCTGGTCTCTTCTTGCCTGCAGAACTGCATCAAGAGTCAAGTGCTGCCCTCTAGTGGCTGGTGTTGCCAATGTACCAGAGATACCAGAGATCAAGAGGCATTATACTTCGATTTTTTCTTTTTATAAGAGTTTAAAAAATACATCAACACTCAGACTTTATGAAAGCCCAGATGCCTGTTGGTGGTGCCGAGATCCAATTTTCTGTTTGCTTCCATGTCTTCTATGGCTTTCTCAGATCCACATCTTTACTTTCCCTGATAGAATACATTGGAATGTCTGCCAGTGTGTTAGATAGATACAAGGTCAATTCTGTAAGCTTCTTTTTGTGCTGGTAAACAAGTGCTAGTCTGAAAAACAACACCTGAAGTTCCGACAGCACCAAGGTCTGGGTGTGGCCCCCTGCCCCAGCTTGCTCTCGGAGTCGGGAGGCTGCATATCCTTATTTACCTCTCTATATGGGACAAACTCTCAACAACAATTTCTGCGCCTCTAACTTCACTGTTTCCAGATGGAAAGTACATTCTTTTCTCGGGTCAACTGCCTCTCCTGAGCTGTGACTATCAAGGGACAAGAACATTAGGATGGTAGAGAAATGGCCACACCTCCTCCCAGCTCAATAGCCAATTGCAGCTCCCACCTCTGCTGGTGCTGATGAGTTCTCAGCAGGTCAGGAAGTGCTGCTCCGTTCTGGGTCAAGCTTCAGTGAAAGTGAGCTGCACATGAGCTCCTTGCATGAGCCTAGCCAGCACACTTGCAAACTCTCAGTCTCTCCTCTTCAAATCCTTTCGGTGCAAAAACATATGGCACTGTCTTCCCATATATCTTTGGGTCCAGCTCTCATTTAAAACTTTTCCATGATAAACTCACTTTTGAAACCTAACAGGGCCTTTTATTACAGGCTGGAGATCTTGTTGGTTTAACTTAAATCATAGTCATGTACCTGAATCATTCTCAACCCCTACCAAATTCCTCACAAGATTTCCTGTCACACCCACAAAAAGATGACCGTGGACACCACTCCTATTTCTAGACTTAGCAGCAGCATCAGACAAGATTTTACAACTCTGTGAACAACAAACTATAAAAATATACAGTTCCCCCTTGGCTGTCTCTATGAAACTTGCCTGTCTCTGTTCAACTTCAGTAAACTCCTTTTCATGTCCTCAAGAAAAATTTCTAAACCTCTTATTCCCTCTTTGATTGCTATTTCTAATTTCCTCAACAGATATCCCCACTGCTGACTTGAAAACGGTAAGAAGATAGTCAAAAAGAAATACACAGTCTTCTGTCTCAACACTTCTGAGAGGTAAAACCACTGTCTCCATCCTCCTCCCATTCATGTCCCTTCTGTTTACTCACCTGAACGGACCCTAAAGCATTATTGGCCCCTACTCCCAACTCTAGCGTTTTCAATGTTTCTACTAATCCCTTCTCCTTGGGAATCACTTAGCTTGTGTTTTAAGTTCTAGGCATGTGGGTATTGTCAAAACAGTGGCCAAAGAATTGTCCTTTTATTCTTTTGAAGTATGATCTCACTAAGTTACTCAAGTTAGCCTTGACCTCACTATGTATCTATCCCAGGCTGGCCTTGAACTCGTGGTCTTCCTGCCTCAGCTGTCCAGGTAGCTATAATTTATAGACCCATACCATCAGGCCTGGCTTCCTCACTGCCTCCCTTGTTTATAAATGCTCATCTCCTCCCTTGCATTTTAACACTTCTTCATTCATGCAAAAAGGTCACTCTCCAATGCCCATTCCCTTTTCAACTCGCTATAACCTGATTTCTATTTTCAGTTCTCTCTCGAGCTTCCTCTCCCTTCTATGACACTCTGGATGAAATCCCACAGGTTTATTTTTATCTGTCTTAGACTTGACCCTTTTGTAATATTTGATGACTGCTCCATTCTTTTCTAGGCATCCTAAATGTCTTTTCAGTTCTTTTCTGGTCTTGGCTTGAGGGCCTAGAACAGGAAAGGTAGGCACAAGACATATGAGGAGCTCTTGCAAACAAGCTTAGCAGAAGCAGTGTTTCATGCCAAGTGGCCAATGCACTATGAGTGAAATAGAGAATGAGATGAACCATCAAATAACCCAGGCTTCAGGAACAGTGATTTTGGAGTGGACATATCCAAAACAGTTTGTATTAACCAGATCAGGGCTGTCTCTCATAAGGGACCAAGAACAGGCTGGCAATCTTGTGTCACTATAGTACTCTGTGCCCATCATTTTCCCATGGCCCTGATAGTTTTCCACACCTATGGCTAAAAACCATATGAGAAGGGGTACTGTATAGGAGACTCACACAGTGGCCCTGATCTTCTGAGTTTCTGGTTCTGTAGGTCTGGAGTTTCTATATGGCGGTAGAAGTTGCACATCTGATTCAGCTGTATGCTGAAGTCAGAATCATTGCTTTTGTAGTTTGGGAAATTCAGTTGGTTATATTAACCTTACAATTTTGTAAGAATGTATAAGATTTAAAAGAATTTTTTATGTTTTATATTTGTAGTGTAAAGTTAGCAGTTAGTTTAACCTGATATGGGAACTGATGTCTTCTTTTCTCTTATAAAGGATCTAATGACATTCAATCTGAAAGCCATTGCTCCACCTACATTCCCACCTCAGACTCCCACGTCAGATCCTGGACTGCTCTTACAGCCCCATCTCTTTACTCAGAGTGCACACATATCGCCTCTAATGTGACCACAGTGACACAAACGCACCCATGACTTTTGAGTCCCATGTTTGCTTAGCGTACCCCCACATCCTACTCACCTATCCTTACTTCCTGCAGTCTCTCTTTAACTTGTATGCTCTGTAGTCAGTTCAGCTGTCCACCCTAATTTGTAAGTGGCCAGCTCAAAGACTCAATCCTGAAGGAGAACCTAGCCCACATAGAGAAACAGAGTGAGCCCAGCTCTCTATGGGAGAGCGAAACAGAAAGCAGGTCCCTGCTCATGGCTGGTGTGTTTGCTGGTGTGAGACCTGGTGTCTCCTTGACTCTCTTCATTCTCTTATCTGTTCCATTTTGGATCATCTTAGCCTACATTTGAGGTCCATGAAGTATTTCTTCTGCATCCTCAGATCTCACATTGAGCCATTCTACTAAATTTTTCAATGACGTTTTGAATTTTCCATCCCAGGATTTGTTTGACTCTTTTCGTGGTTTTGTTTTCTTTATTGACATTCTTTATTTGATGATTCATTATTCCCACCCTTTCCTTTCATTCTTTAGACACCATTTTCCTGAGCCTTAGTGAATTTCAATGAGCTGATTTAGAGTTTTCATTGGGCTGTTAGGTCCACAGTCAGAGCTTCCTAAGATCTAAAATCGTTCTAATTTACTCTTTGAAAAGTTCATGCATATACACAATGTATTTTGAACATAGACACACAGACTACCTCCCATGAACTCCCCCAGGACCCTCCACTTCAATCCATCTCTCTCCCAATGTCATGTCCTCTGTTGTCGTTGTCATTGTTGTTGTCATTGCTATTATTTTATTCTGAGTCTACTTAATGCTGAGATATGAGCCTGGTGTGAGAGCACCCAGTGGGGCAGGGGCAACCTCCTAGTAGCCACAAAGAAAAGTGCTTCCTACCTCAGCAGCCATCAACTAGCAACAGCTCCTGGGCTTGGGATGGAGCTTAAGAAAACTTTCTCCCATCCACACTAAAGTGTTGACTGGCTTAACTTTGTTCAAATCTTGTGTAAGTAACTATGGCTTTCATGAGTTTATGTGAGCAGCAGGCGTGGCACATCTAGAAGACAGTAAGTCACAGCTCTCCCAAGTCACAGCTCTCCCAAGTCACAGCTCTCCTATGTCACAGCTCTGCTATGTCACAGCTCTCCTAAGTCACAGCTCTCCTAAGTCACAGCTCTCCCAAGTCACAGCTCCCCTATGTCACAGCTCCTCTGTGTCACAGCTCCCCTATGTCACAGCTCCTCTGTGTCACAGCTCCCCTATGTCACAGCTCCTCTATGTCACAGCTCTCCCAAGTCACAGCTCTCTATGTCACAGCTCCTCTATGTCACAGCTCTCCTATGTCACAGCTCTCCTATATCACAGCTCTTCCAAGTCACAGCTCTCCTCCCCATCCTCTGAGTGAATTTTCCCTGTGTACACCCCCTGTATAATATCCTTTCAAATTGGATATTGTCAGCAACTCAACAAACCATACTCTTTCCTTCCCTGTGATTTTGGTTGTTACTATTAATAAAGTCAGTTTTCTGACCTAATTTGTAAGTTTGTATGCACAGACATACTAATCACGTAAAAGATCAGACATGGAATTCTTTCTATACCTAGAACTAGACTTTTCTGTCCTTGAAGATGGTCTTGTGTGTGTTAGGCATACCTTTGACCCTCATCTAGACGGTTTACATCTCTGCCTATCCTGCTTGCTCAGAGCCTGAAATCAGTTACAAGTGAGAGGCAAGGCCTTCATGGATCTTTTTAAAGTGTGAGCACAACTTTAGGCTTGAGAGTGGCTTCTGGTTAATAAAGACCATGCATGACATGGTACAACTTTCCAGAGTCTTATTCCCTTGACAGCCTCATTCTCAACATTTCCTTCCATGATTCTTAGTGAATCCACTTTTTGTTCCTGCTGCCTCCATTGCCCAGGGAGGCAGTGACATCAGCTGCCTACAAATATCCCCACAGCCTTCATGTTTCATCCCCTTAACTGTTTAACCAGATTTGGTGAATTCTAATAAGCCTTCAGTCACTAAACAAATCAACCAAGAACACTTCTTTGCCAACAATATTTTTTCTGATCATTCTGGTACCCAATTTGATAGTGGTAATTAGAATGATGTGAAGTTCTTTCAAGGTTACTGCTGACCAGAGGAGCAAGGGCTGGGATGGTAGCTCTGTTGGCAAAGTTTGTCCCTTGCAATCACAAGAATCTAGGTTTACCTCCGGAACCAACAGAAAACAAGAACAAACCCTGGGTCTCGTTGGTGCCTACTACTTACTAATCCTCCTATTAATAATCCTCCTATTACTAATCTTACTAGTAATCTTCCTACTCATAATCCTAGCCCCAAGGAAAAGAGACATCTGGAACTCACTCACTAGTTTACTTGCTAACTTGTAGGTTGGTGAGAGACTAACTCATAAAATAGATATTCGGGCATCTCCATTCTCACATGCAAATAAGTGCCTCTTGATTTTGACAAGAACTCCATTAATTTCCAGACTCTATAAAATTTGATCCTGATAATTCTTGACATACTTCAGCTCCTTTCATGAGGAACTGGGCTATTTTTCACAAACATTTCCATTTATTGTTAGTTTTAAAATTTATACAAGTAATAAAATACAGGAGATTCTATGGAAAATATATCAGTGAATGTATAATTTTATTGTTTCCCCTTTTGTTTCAAGAATAACAGTAACAACAGACAGGCCAGGAGTAGTAGTGTATGCCAGTCCTTGGGAGGCTGAGGCAAGGTGATTGCAAATTCAAGCATTCATAAGCTATCCATCAAGATTCTGTCTCAACAACAACAACAGAAACAAACTGACTGACAGACACAAAACAACCTTACAAGTCTTGCACAGTCTTCAGTGGGTCAAATATTTTTGTTCCCTCCTCTGCTGGTGCCCATCTGATTCTTTCCATCAAGCATTAAACCATTTGGCTGGATGCCTGAAGCATGAGTTCTTGCAAACACAAGAATTTTTTTTCTCACTGACTTATTTGTTTACAATTTTGTGCTTGTATTTATCCATAGATCATACAAAATGCTCCCTTCTAGATCTACTGCTATAATGATTGGATGCACAGCCCATCCCCATGAACATTAGAAGCTACTTAAAATCCAGTGAAGAAACACATTCCTAGTAACTGAGGTAAGCCCTGAGGCACTAACAGTGGGCCCATTTCCCCTCCCCCTCCTCAATGTGAGGCTCTCGGCTCACTCTAGATCCATTTAAGAACCCTTTATTTCATTCCCAGCTTTCCTTCCCAGACACCAAGCTTACTCTGTCCTCTACTGTAGCTCATCTCTCAGACTGTGCTCTTCAGAATCATGGGGGGGGGGTGCTAATGTCAGCACAGCAGTTAAAAGAAGGGACAGTAGAGATGGGTCCGTGAATAAATAATCAAGCATGAAGACCTGAGTGTGGATCACCAGCCCCCACATAGAAAGCTAAGAATGGCTACTGGAGCTCAGCTCTATATGTGGCATGATGACCACCAGCTTAGCTCCAGTCTCACCGATCGACTCTACCTCAAGGAACTAAAACAATAGGTGACAGATTCTCCACTAACCTGCATGGGCAAGGGCATCCCATATAAACATATACATCACACAAAATGCCCTCATACACACACACACACACACACACACACACACACACACACACACACACAGTGGGGGAATAATAGACTTGAAGGAGACTAGCCATGTTCCTGTTCCACAGCCCTAAGGCTAGACAGCTACTTAGTCTGCCTTTCTCAGTTTGTTCTTATTAGCATGTACAATAAGAAGATATAAAGACAAAATAGAATGGTGAATGGAAGTCACAGAACACTGTGCTTGGCATACAATGTGCTTTCCACAAATGCTGATATTAGTGACTGACTGGCTGTGGATATATCTTCTGGCTTTTATTTGACCACCCTCAATATAAACTGGCCTTTACTATATTGAAATTAAGATTGTATTCATTTTTATAGGGGAAACTATCTCTAGCATAGATTCCTACTTTCTCTCCTTCAAAGCTCTTGACTCAATAGTAAAAATCCACTTTTATGGCTATCAATTATATTTTCTGCAATTTTTTCTCTATCATCTAGCAAGGTATGTAGAAAAGCAATGAATGATGGGAAGTATTTGGTTTTAATTAATATAATCTCTGCTCTTCTCTACTAATCACCAGAGCCTCCCTTTTGTCTGTCATTGAGTGTGCAGATTATAGAGTTCCTTTTGTTTAAAGAAGCTCACCATGCAAAACAAATTTAGCAAGGCACTTATTCCATAATGAGCAAAATCGGGCATAAAATCAGTGAGACCATGATGAGAGGAAATGAGGTTCACACTGGTGAAAAATAAAATATGCCCCCCAGTAAATCATAAATAAACATGTGGTAAGGAATAAATACTGAGTGAGTAGAAATGTCATTGATTGTAATGATCTCAGTGCTGAGGAAAGAAAGGTTGGTGCTCCATGAAGAGTCAAGAGGATGAAGTAGATGAAGATATTCAGGAGAAGGAAGGTCACACAGCCACCTGGAAAACATCTCCAACATGGCCTTACACACTTCTCAGTGGAAGGTTTTAGAACTCAGGAAACAAATTAGTGCCTGATAGAGATTAATTTCAATTAATCTTGTGAGCTTGAATCATCCCTCTGCCTTGTAAATATTTACAAATCTTCCATTAGCTATGCATTCCCCTGACAGTAACTCTTTATTCATAAGCAGCCTCTCTTTTTACCTGTAATTGCTAATAAAGATGAGCAAAAACATCACAGATTGGGGTTGCCACAGAAATGATACTCTTCCTGCTCCTTGTGAAACTAGCAATTTCCTCATTTTGGTTCACTCAGGAGACTCGTTATTTCAAATTCTGGGTAATTTTTCCAGAAAGTTCCATGTAGCCATGAATGAAATAGAAGTACCTGTTGTTTTGTCAACAAGAGGTTAAACTTGTCCACAAAGCACAGGGATTTAAGTGATGATACGTAGGGTGTATAAAACCAATTTTCTCTAATTTGGTGGTCCTCCAAGGAGCTAAGAAAGAGCTAGATCTATGTGTAATTTCAAATCAGCGGGCCAATATTTTGTTAGGCGCTTGTCCAGGCATGCCATAGACATGTATTGTTTTTAATTTCTTAACCTTATTTCTGTATATTTTTTAAAGTATAAACATTGGTGTAAATAAAAAATAATATTTACGGCTGCAGAACTGGCTCAGCAGTTAAGAGCACTTACTGCTCTTGTAGAAGACCAGGACTGGCTTCCCAGCAGCCACATGGCTCATAACCACCTCTAACTTGAGTTCCAAGAGATCCAGTGTCCTCTTCTGAGGGCATGCACATAGTGCACTTACATATACTCAGCAACACACATGTACACAAACTAAACATTTTATGTAACCTATAAAAGTGATGCAACCTATTTATGTAACCAATAAGATTTTGTTGCTTTTTTGTTTGAGACAGGATCTAGAAATCACTATGTAATTTGGGCTGCTCTTGAGTTCACAGCATTCTTTCTACCTCCTATCGCCAAATAGGACTACAGGTGTGAGCTACACCACACCAGCATG
The DNA here is from genome assembly GCF_011064425.1 of Rattus rattus. Taxonomy (NCBI): domain Eukaryota; kingdom Metazoa; phylum Chordata; class Mammalia; order Rodentia; family Muridae; genus Rattus; species Rattus rattus. Next base: position 134,479,477 of record NC_046156.1, read on the forward strand.
TGAGACCTTGCACACCTAAAACTTACAGGGTCTAAATTGGCTCTGTGTCCTTTCCCTCATCCTTTGTTTGCATCTCACTTGAAAGTCTGGAGTCACAGAAAACGTACTGTGTCCCAAACAGAAGTCAAGGCCTTTCCTTGTCCGTTTGCATTTGCTGGGCCAGTTGACTACTTCTCATTCAGCAAGATGATTAAATATATCATTCGAGAAATGGTTTTGAAGAGCTGAAAATAAAAACACAATCAAGGAAAGAGCAGCCAGAACCACAGAATCAGAATATACTTGCTGATCACTTCACTTTTTCTTTCTGCAAATGTTAGCATGGGGGTGGGGCTGGGAGCAGAGTGGGAGAGGCCGTATCCCCCCTTAAGAACACTGATGGAGTGGGAGATGCAGAAAGGAAAAAAGTGGATCAGGTGCCTGATGGGACAGGACAGCAAGGCATGGAGCATTTATGAAGTGCTCTGTTTCATAGGAAAGGAAGCTGCTGAGCACCTCATAGGTAGGGAGGTCTAGTCTGCTCCTTTTCTCTCTTTCCATTCTTTTTCTTTTCCTAACCCCTTCAGTTGCATTCTAACTCCTTTTGCTTGGTAATTCCTTAAAATAAATTTGAGAAAATTATTATTTTTAACTTTGTATGAAAAAGCTATGAAATATGCAAAGTATATGATTTTCACAATACTATGAGCACTAGTGTGTTAAAATAAACAGTTGTAATGCTCACTTATTCATTAATTCATTCATTCAGTAACTAAGCTCATATGCTAATTGGTATCAATGTAAAGAGAGACTCTAATCATGTACGCAATATGTTTTGAGCAGCAGTAGATGGCAAATTTACCCAATTCGAGTTATTCAGGTTGCCTTGCTGTAGAACTGTGTGGTTGGATGACATCTTTGAGTCTTTGCGCACATTCTCGTTACTCAGTGCTAGGAATGTAACCCGTGAGGGCACTTTTGGAAAGTCAATGCAACAGCCTCGACAAAGGAATCTAATCTGCCACCCACACGGACTTCTATCAAATGAGAACATGTTGAGGGTTGGGGATTTAGCTCAGTGGTAGAGCGCTTGCCTAGCAAGCGCAAGGCCCTGGGTTCGGTCCCCGGCTCCAAAAAAAAGAACCAAAAAAAAAAAAAAATGAGAACATGTTGAATGATTGGGAGAGCCTTGAAGATGCCTACCTGAATGTATTTAACTAAAATCTGGAAAAGGATCAATCTAAATGAAAGAACAAGGCATGATGACCTTGGCCTAGGGCATGACTCATCTGTCAGAGAGGATTAGGATTCTGCTAACAGTCCCATAGAAAAATTAGAGCTGGCCCTTAAGGGGGCTCAACAGAATATGAGAAGAGGAGGATTTCAACCTTCATACCTCCTGGTGTCCACTACCAGGGATGAATGGCTCAACCCTCAACAGTACATGAGACTTCTGGGGCAGAGTAGTCAGAGAACTTGAAGGCCAGTGTGGTTATTAAGGAGCTGCTGCACCTGCCTGTCGTGCATGGGTGATGCAGAACAGATGCAGGGTAGCTGTATCCAAATGAGCGGCAGGGGAGCTGAAGTGGCAGACCAGAGCCGGGGTTGGATATCGCAGTAGCCATAGACATACTGAGCCACTGATATCACTGGTAGGGTGAAAACTTGGCTTGGAGAAACCACTCGATGGGAAGAATCTAGTTCTTTGGTTCCATAGACTTTCTCAGCAGAGGCTCTGGGAATACCTCAGGTGATAGAAACTAACTCAATGTGATGATTTGTATATGGTTGGCCCAGGGAGTGGCACTATTAGAAGGTGTGACCCTGTTGGAGTAGGTGCATCGCTATGGGTGTGGCCTTTAAGACCCTCATCCTAACTTCCTGAAAGCCAGTATTCTGCTAGTAGCCTATAGATGAAGATGAAGAATTCTCAGTTGCTCCTGCACCATGCATGCTTGGATGTCATGTTCCTGGCTTGATGATAATGGACTGAACCTCTGAGCCTGTAAGCAGCCCCAATTAATGTTGTTCTTTTAAGAATTGCCTTGGTCATAGTGTCTGTTCACAGCAGTAAAGGCCTAACTAAGATACTCAAGCTCTTGATTTAGTCGAAAGGGTCAGTTGAAAATCCCCAACTCCTCATTTCAAGTCCTTATTTACTCCTCAGTTGTCTACCGTCCCACATTTCACTACATCTTTCCCTCTTTCTTCACCAGCTTCATTCAGGAGCTTCCTAAGACCTTTGTTGACTCAGAGAAACTAATTCAGGAAGGCAAAACATGCTAATGTAAAGTTAGAACGACTGACGGGAAAATAGATCAGCCTTTGACCTTCTGGAACCTGAGCATTTTACTAGAGCCTTCTTCCAACAATACATTAAGTAGGTGGTAAGACTTCTAAGCTTGAAATAACAAGAAAAGACATTTCTCATCTCATGCGAACACTGGTAAGGATGAAATGACTTTGCCCATCAGTAGGAAGAGTAGATTAAATGACCTCGGATGCTGATGTCTTTAGAATGAGCACTGCAGTACTAAAGACAGTTTATTCCTTACTGAGAGTGCCAGGAGAGATGCTATGAGTTTCATTCTATGATAAGTCACTTTAGATACAACCTAAAATTCACCTTGTGTGAGCTGGATAAATGGTCTTTGAACAGTAGAACCAAGTGGCAGGCTAATTTTAGAATGAGAAGAATGACGAGGACATTCGCTCAGTTCCCATTGTGCTTTTTCACAAAGGGTTTAATGTACTTTGAGAAAATGGCTTCATTCTTTCTACAAACTCCCAACAAGGCATGAGCTTAAGTAGCTTATAGACTGACACACTAAAAGCCTTCCTATTGTCACTTTCCCCTACTGTCCTTTGAGGTAGTAGGGAACTCTACTAGAACAGTTACTTAATGAAGCATAGTTGAATTTCAGAAATTGAAAAGAAAAGACATTTCACAGGCCCTGTGATGGATTTATCCGTAGACACCAGAGAGATTTATGTGGTCTTTGAAGCAGCTACTTATGGTAATTCTCTAAAGGCATAAAGGACTGAAGGTGCCAAAAATCTTCTTCTCAATTTTGTATGCCACCCTTAAAGAGCATCTCCTTTCCCAATCCACACATGCCCTTGTTTATGGGCACTGGCTATCTGTAATTTCAGATCCCTAATCAGAAACAACCAAAATTGAATAAACAAGTGGTTTATTTGCATAATGTGGATCTTTGTGTCAGGAATTTGGGGTCAGAACACATGATTGGGAAAAGAATGGAAACCAAGACTATTTTACTTCTTCCACTTTTCCCTAACTTTCTGTGGCAATGAAGTTTCCCTCCATGAGAAGCTCAAACACTGTTCAAAAAGACAGCCTTGAGGAATGACCCCTAATTAGTCACCCTTTTTGCTGATGTGAGCAAATAAATACCTGACAAATAGTAACTTGAGAGGAAGAGCTCGTTTTGGCTTACAACTTGGTAGGATCCCATCAATCCTGGCAGGGAATACATGATGGCAGGAGTATGAGGTGGTTGGTTCCATTGACCTGCACCCAGAAGTCAGTGAGTGGACAGAAAGTAGTGCAGGACTATATAACCTCAAGGACCACCTCTAATGACACACTCCCTCCACCTCCGCTCCACTTCTTAAAAGGTCCATGACCTTCCAAAACAATGCCACTAGATGTGGACCAACTTTTTCAAACATAAAAACTATTGGGCACATTTCACACTAAAACCATGACTGCCAACCGAAACTTGATGAACTCATGGCACATCTGTACCATGGCAGTAAAGAGTAAGACCCTTTGGGAGCTGGTTATTGGTGGGATTTGTTGTTAAAATGTAATGAATGAAATGAGATGGATAGTGTATTCAAACTGTTCAAGGAAAGAAACATACGTCCTTGCTACCGACAGTCCATCTTATGTTAAGGATTAAGTCTTTTTCTAATTTTCTTTCTTTTGTTTTGTTTTGTTTCTGTTTGCTACTTCTTCCCCCATTTTCTATTTTTTTTTGTCTTCCTGTGAGATATCTGAACATTTTTTAGGATTACATGTTGTTCTATTTTGTAGTGTTATTACATAGTTATCTTAGTCATTTGTGGTGGGTGCCTTCTATTGGTCTGTGAATATATTGGTATCAGTGTTTTCTGATTTTAGTAAAGTATGTAAATTTTACTGCCATCCAGGACAATCAAGTACCATGTGGTGATATAACTTTGGGTCCAGCAGTTCATATGGTAGGAAGCCCATGGAGAGGGTAGTCTTATTTTACCTAGATCTCAACTTTCTCCACTGTTCTTTCTTCATTGCATGACATTCACTTTGTAATTTCCTGTATTTTGAAAAGCTTCTTCAAGTACTTATTCTTTTAATTTTTTTTGTGTGTGCTTGCATATGTAGCATAGATTGTATGTATATGTGTGTGCACATTTGTGTGGGCACACACAAGTTTATGTCATACTCTAAAGAATAGATCTACCAGTGCCAAATTCCTCTGGATGTCTTTTGTCTGTGTATTTCTTAACTTCCTTAACGTCCCCCTGATAGCTGAAATACAAATTTTTGAGATGCCATATTTGCAATTCTCCCTCCCTCCTTGAGAAATGCTGTGTCCACTTTCTTGCAGATCTGTTGCTTCAGGCCTGTCACTCGAGTGGCTGTTGCCCAGTAGATAGGATGGTGGGTTTTCTCTCTCTATTTTCAAGTCTTTTTCTTTGTTTTAGTTTTTAAAAGTTTAATGATGTTGTGTTTGGGTTAGATTTCTTTTGCTAGCCTATTCAGATTCACTTGTGTTCTTATAACTATAGTTTGTGGTTTTTGGCTAAATTTGGGTAGATTTAATTCAGTCATTAATTCCCCAAGTACTTTCTCAGTCTGTACTCTGTCTCTTCTTTCTGCGAAGACTCCTATGCCATGCAGCAATCCATTAGTAAGCCATGGATGTCTAAAGTTTGATTATTTTCAATGTATTGTCTCTCTGTTGTTCATATTGGGTAAATTTTACTGGTTCATCCTGAACTTCAGTGACTCTTTTCTAAGCCCTTCCCACTGTTACTGAACTCAACCTGTTAGCATGGTTTCTGGTACTTCTCCATTGTACATCCACTTGGTTCTTTTGCTATGAGCTTTCTTTCCTGTGATTTTTTTTTTTCAGCTTCATTTGTTTGTGTTGAGTCCTTTCCTACACCCCTATGGTTTTACTTTCAATACTCAGCAGATAATTCCAATATCTGTCTCCAGTCAGTATGGGAGTCAGCTGATGACCTTTCTCATTCAAGTTGTGACTCTCTTAGTTCTTTTTATGATAGGTGATTAAAACATATCTGGATATCTTGACTGGAGATATTTGGGCTCTATCTATTATAATAGTCACCTGCTTAGGTTTAACATGTAGGGCTCAGCTTATGTTTGCAGGTGATTCCAATAAGCATCTGATTTTCATAGCCTCTATGGTGCTATTTTGATGATGTATTAGTTTTTTCTCCCTATGAGCCTTTCTTCTATAACATTTAAAGTTTTTATTTTTATTTTATGTGTATAGGTGTTCTGCATGCATGTATGTCTGTGTACCAGATGTATGCCTGCTGGGGGCACTGAGGCGAGAAAAGGGCATTGAATCCATGCAACTAGAGTTATAGCCAGTTGTGAGTTTTCATGTGGATCATGGAAACTGGACCTTTGTCTTCTGGAAGAGCAGACAATGATCTTAACTGCCATCGCTCCACCCTTACACGAGACTTTCAGCATTCTTTATAGTACCCAGAAAACTGAGAGGGACTCCATTTTGATTGAGTGCTTAGTCAAATTTGACTATTTTCAATGTATTGTCTCTCTGTTGTTCATACTGGGTAAATTTTACTGGTTCATCCTGAACTTCTTTTCTAAGCCCTTCCCACAGTTACTGAACTCAACCTGTTAGCATGGTAGAGTGATTGGTAAGATTGTCAACTGACAATCTTTCTATTACACAGGACTTGTTCTGATGGCTGAGGCATGGAAGGGTCATAAGATGTTTTATGGCTGCCACTCCTTTAATTCCGAGGTCACTAGCCCATTCACCTCGTTCTAGCTCTCGGATTTCTCTTAGTTGCCTCTTGTATCATTTTCAAGAATTTCAGCCAAACCTATCAAGAGGTACAGTGAGAGATAAGTCTACTCCATCCTGCCCAGTCTGGAAGTTCTACCTGCTCATGAGCTTTCTTTAGAAAAGTATACAAGAAATTAATAACATTTTTCCCATGAGGAGATGAACTGGAACATGTATTTATCCAAATGAATATATTATTTAATATCTATCAGAAATTTTGAATAAAGATAAAAGAAGAAACTTTCTAACTTGATCTTGTTTTCAAGAGGACAAGCAAAAGATCCTGAGAGATCATTAACAGTCAGTAATTTTATCATTTCTCACTGACCTGAGGTCAAACAACATATGGATCAACAGTCGGTAATTTTATTACATCTCACTGGCTTTAAGCTCGCTATGTTGTCACTGTTTCAATGCAGACCTCTGAATATAGGAATAATATTCTCAGTGGATTTTCAGCCTGCTCCTGCATTTTGAATAACTTGCAGAATACAAATGTCTAATTTAGGTAGAAGAAGATGCTCTGGGTTGCATGCTAGTGCCCTAATCAGCTGAAAAATAATATTTGTATGACATTAAAACAAAATTAATGGCAAGACACTGATTACATGAAAAGATTTTATGTTGTGATTATTAAACTTGCAAGCAGCACGGCATAATTAATGCCGTAATTAGGATATGACCTGAAATCTCAGCTTCCAAAATTAATAAAGGCAATTAAAAGTCACATTTGTAAATTGAGCTTTAAGAATGGCAAGGAAGTTTGGTATAGCCTCTTTACTCCTCGTTTTGGAGGACATTTTTATTGTTACTAAACCTAAAGTGCAACTGTTCTCATTCCCATCCCCAAGGACCTCACAACAATGGTCTGAAGCCTTAAGCAAAGTTCAAAAATGTTCCGACTAGGCTGCTCATCAGATGTGTTTCAGCCACTCCTAGGCACACTTATGAAGCTCTGGTGCCAAATAAATCCTTCTCTGCCCCCAGCACTCCAGGTGAAACATGTGTTACAAGATCTACATCACCTTACACAGCGTCCACCACTTTCAAACAATGGACCAAATGGCAAACAAATGGCAGCCTGAAGGACTGTCACTTGCATAAGCTCCCATAGTTTATCACATGGTGAAGCTCAAGGCCAAAGGAGGTCTCATTATTAGTAAAATTGGAGATATCAATAAATATTGGTGGGCTGCTGATTTCACAAAACCGAGTCTGAAATCCTTCCTCAATCCCTTATACCAAAATACCTGAAGGATCAAAGAGTGAATGTCAAAGCAAATCACTAACGTACTAAAAGGAGAAGGAAGTTGATACATTTATAATACTGTAATTGAGGGAGGCATTTTAGCCTTGACAAATAGGACAAAGACATTACAAAAATTACTAACAATTTTTCTATTTTGAAAAATGTTAAATTCCATACATTAAAAAAAAGAATTATAAGCTTTTAAAAAAAACTCAGTTCACTTGGGGATTTAGCTCAGTGCTAGAGCACTTGACCTAACAAGCACAAGGTCCTGGGTTCAGTCCTCAGCTCCGGGAAAAAACAAACAAACAAACAAAAAATGGTTCAAGACAGAACCAAGTATATACTAATTAAAATTATCATGTTTTGATTCATTTTGGCTTATAAAAGTTTAACCTTACTCCTCTATTAGGAAACAATTGGAAACACATACTGTGATTTAGTTCTTTAGAAAGAAACTAAAATAACTTTCACGTTAAATAATCGATGCTTGTAAAATGACTAAACACAGTGAGAATAACCATAGTCTATAACCATGAAAATGGGATATTTAGTAACATGGAGATATTTTCATTACAGTATTTAGGAGAAAGAAAGATGGGTGGAAACTAAAGGCAGTTTAATCCTTTACTGTCTTATCTACACAGCAAAGGATGAAGGAGACAAACTGTCCATAAAAATTATTTAAAGGTTAAAATTAAAGATGCATATTATCTTCATTTTGATGGTTTAAAATTAGCAAAGTATTTTATACTTAATATGCATTTTTAGTCCTTAGAATTTTAAGTAAAATATTTCAGTTTTCCCTTACAGTGACTCTTAGAAGAAGTCAGCTATAAAAAGAGCAAAACTAAAGGCCAGTGTAGTTGACAGTACAGCATGTGACAAACCTTTATGCCAGATCTAGTGATGGCATGTCACATGGGTTAAAGTTCAGCTATTAATTTGCTTAGGTTTCTGCCCTCCTCCTTCCTAACGACTCCCTCTCCCCAGTCTAGATCACTAACTGCCCTTTCCTTAGGCCAGGCACCATACAGCAATTCTTTCAAAAATCGCTGTTATCCCTAACTGCTCTGAACAGTCAACATTACAGGGGAGGAAACATGAGTCCAGTTCAGATCAGCTGGTCTTGGCAAGAAGCTTATGTTTTTAATTTGGTACCACTTGCCAGTCACCAGAAACCACCAGCAGTAGCAGGAACGGTCCCCACTGAACGTCCATGGTACCTGTAGGTTTTCTTAATTTCTTCACATGATGCTCCCTTATGCAGACCAAGGATTTCATACAGACTTTCTCCTGATGTTGACATAGCCCGCTGTCTTTGATTAGGTATGTTACATGCCATTTCTCAATCTGCAAAACCAAAGATGGGAAAAGAGCCATGAAGATTCTATACTCTGGATCCTACCCTCTAGAAGGGAATTAAGTTCACGTTTGACACTTAGTTAAAAGACCAGCGTTATGCCTTGTTGTGTTGGATACAATATGAGGAGAGAAAATGCCAAGAGCTAAAAGTAGGTTCCAGTCAAAGCATGCAGGAAGCCACACACACGAACATAGCTTTACATGACTGTTTCAAAAGTATTGTGAATCAACTCTCATAGGTTAAAACCTATAAGTGTTTGTTTGTGTACAATTTGTGTGTCTTTCATTTTTGTATATTTTCCAAGTGTCTCTAGCCATGGGAAGAATCATTCATGTGATTCCTTCTCTACTGGCTGGTGAACTAGATCAGCAGGTAACCATGCTTGCCAGGGTCCCACATGATGAAAAGAGTGAACCCATCCCAACAAGTTGTCATTGTTGTACACGTATGTGTTTTCTGGAACATACATACATACATAGATACACACACACACACACACACATACACACACACACACACACACAAAATAAATAAATAAATAAATGTTAAAAAGAAAGAAAATACTAGATTCTAAAGCAACGAGATAAGACATTTCAGGAAGGCATTGGGAGATAGGATAGTTGAAAGGTGCTGACACAGCTCCAGGACAGTAGTTCTGCGATGTGGAGTTAGGGAAGCTGAAACTTTATCATTAGAGAGAGCCTGGTGGCTCTAATGATAAGAGGCTCACAGCCCCGCCCACAGTCAAGCCCACAGTGCTCACATAACTCAAAGCCTGCTGTAGTTTTCTTTGAGACTGACGCCTCCAGCGGCTCCCTCCAGCAGTGGAGGGAAAATTCATGTCATACCCTACCCTGGGCTCAGAGCTCTATGCTTAGGCACCATCTTGAAGGTGTGAACATGGGGATAATCATAAGTCAGAGAGCCTGAGGTCAACCATGCAGCCCCAATGGAAGACACATAGAGGAGGCAGTTACAGAAAGCAGTAAGGTCAGACACTGAAAAGCAGGTGGCAGGAGGCTTGGCTCAGGAAGTAAGAGAACAAGAGGATGCTGTGCCAATAGCAGGACCCAACCTGATCATCTGAGAGCTTTGGAGTTAAACCGACCCATCTCTGGGAAGGTGTGAGAACATGGCTGGGTCAGAGTTGCACAGTTAATATGACTGGCAGAATCTCTTGGTTCACAGAGAAGGAAAGACATGCAATGAACACAGCTCTGAAGACACCCGAGCAGGCTCCGCACCAGCTTAAACCGTACAACAGACAAGACTGCCCATATCCATAGATCATCCCTTGCTTGCATCTACCTGGCAGAATCCAACCTTAGATGACCCTAAAGGAAGCCGCCACAAAACCCCTTCACTGCAGTTTCTCCTTTCCTTTCAGTGGGGTTTTAGCAGTGTTTCTACCTTGTAAATAGAGAGGCTTTCAAATTTTTGTCATTCCTTCTGATTTTGTTGAAGCATGTCTATTGGTTAATTTTCTTACTGTGTAACAAATGAATGATAAAATCACTTAAGGGAGGAAGACCCATTTGAGGTCACAGAAGTTACAGTCTATTGTAGCGATGAATTTACCACAGCAGGAGTGTGAAGCAGCCAGTCCTTGGCACACATAGTCAGGGAGCAGGGAACCATAACTGCTAATATTAGCTTGCTTTCTCCTTTTTATTTAGCCTAAGAACCCTGACCACAGAGAAGTACTGTCCATGCTTAGGGTGGGTATGAAGTCCTGTACATACACACCCAGAGACATGTTTCTTAGATGACTCTTTATCCTCTCTAGTTGGTCATAAAGATCATCATCACATGGCATAATCCTTTTATTTCCCTTTTGTGCCCACCCCTTTCCCTTTTACCATACCTTTAGTGATTCCTTGGATTTATCTTTTAAAGGTTTTATATATAACTTGCATTCTTACATTAATTTTGCTTATGCATTTCTCCACTATTGGGAAATTCTTAAGTTCTTGAACTTTCCTCTTCCTCTCTACAATGTTCTTCTTTACTCTTTTTTTCCTTTTATTTCCCCTTTCCTGTCCCCTTTAACTCATTCAGCTAGGATGTCTGCATTTACCCTAATGCTCTCTGCCACACGCTCTACTCAAGTTTTGTATTTGCTGTTTTACTGGTATATGACCAGTCTTTAATCAATTTTAAGTATATTTCTATATTTTGTTTAGTTTGATGTTGTTGCTGTAATAGCAGCTTTTCTCCCTGTGGATGGTACTAGGAATTAAGCACTCACTACGGGGCTCCAATTAAACCGGAGGAGACATCCAAGAAGTATGACAAGGCAAGGCAGTATGAGTCCCAAAATACCAGATGAATAATGTATGTGCTTACTTATAAAAATAATCAACAACACAAAAGAAGATACAAACAATGAAGGAAGAAAATTCCAGTCCTGAGGAAGAGAACCAGAAACACAGATGAGAGCATCAGCAAAATGGATAAGACATGCAAACTAGACAATTGAGGTGGGGCAAGGGGTGAAAAGAAAGGAAATGTGGACAAGGGAAACAATGAATCAAATAGAAAACAAAGGGCAATTCGTCACCAAGAGACCTGATCAAACAGAAGAAAGCATACCAGGGACGTGGTAAAGGTAGAGGGAACACTACATTCAAATATCAAATAAAAATTAGCATGGCTACAAATTTCAGATTCTATTGAATATAAATAGGAGACCATATCTACCCTAGTAATGGTATAGAGGAGGCTGGGATATTTTTTTTTAAAACTAGTGGCATAGGAAATTTAAGGAATCACAGAAATTTTGTCAAGTCTAGGGAAAGAAATGAATATCAAAGCAAACTTTAAAAATAGGCATGACTAGAGAACCTCTCCATGGTACACTGTAGTCAAAATGCCATCAAAACAAAGAAATAACACTAAAAGCTAAAAGATAAAATGCTAACTCACAAAAGTAAACACATCTTTAAAAAAATCAGACTTCTCAGAAAAAAAAATCATCCCAAGCCAAGATATTAGAAAAATATATATTTCAAGCAAATATATATTTCAAGCTCCAAAGGCCAATAATTTCCAACCGAGGTGGCTATGAAAATTTTCTTTTTAAATTTGATAAAGAACTAAGAGTATTTCAACATGAACGCAAAATGAAGCACTGTGTAAAATTCCGTAAAGGAATTCTAAATACACTCAAGAAAGAAAAATAGTCTCGAGAAAGCAGAAGAATTATTGAGAGGAATGTCTGGAGATAGAAAGCAGGCAACGAATCGTGTTTACAACAGAAAGTCAGCTAAACCTCAGTGTAAATAGGGGAGAAAAAGAACCACCATTTACCCATCTTTTAATTACAAGAATTAGAACACCTCTGTCAACAAAAACTTCAATTTTCATGGTCTTGACTCTTGTGATGGCACTGTTAGGAGGTGTGACTTTGTTGGAGGAAGTTTGTCATTGTGGAGGAGGCTTTGAGACCTCCTCCTCATGCTTGGAAGCCAGTCTTCTCTTCGCTGCCTTCAGAACAAGAGGCAGAAATCTCAGCTCCTTCTCCAGCACCATGTCTGCCTGGACATGGCCATTCTTCCAACTTTGATGATAATGGACTGAACCTCTGAACCTGTGATCCAGCCCCAATTAAATGTCCTTTAGAAGTGTTGCCTTGGTCGTGGTATCTGTTCACAGCAGTAAAGCCCTAAGACATAAATCAAAACTAAAACTACTCTGAGCACCCTAGTCAAAATATGTATCATCAGAAGCAAATGACAAGAAAAAAAATTGTTGACTATAATGTATGGAAAGAGGGGCTCTCATAAGGGATACTGGGTCTATAAAGTGATACAGCCACCATGGAAAGCAATATAGGATCTCCTGAAAACACTAAAAGCAGAAGTTCCATAGGATCCAGTTCCATCATGCCTGGATACAGACCCAGAGGAATCTAAGCATGGAAACATGTGGATGTTTTTATGACGCTGTCTATATAGCAGCTGAGATCTGGAACCTAGATTGTCCTCAACAGATAAATTGATAAAGAAAATGTAGTGTGGAAAAATGGAGATTTCATGGGCAGGTGAATGGATGGAACTGGAGACCATCCATTTTCACAAAATTGCTGCATGCACAGAGACAGTGATTGCCTATGTTCAATTTTATGTGCAATCAAGGTTTCAATGTAGGTAGGGGGGCTGTGATGGAAGAGGAATCAGTCTAGAGCAAGGGGAAAGAAACAAGGATTAGGAAGGAAAAAAAAGACCAAATGTTTCAATTTTTTCTTTCAAATAGAATCTATGTTTAATTATTTATACATACATTTACATGGCATGAAAGTAGATGAGGCACTATTTAGAGGAGGAAAGAAAACAGCGAGAAACATCTGAGGGAAGTAATAGAGAACAAAGTACAGAAAGTGATATGTATGCAAGGAAATAACATAATGAAACTGCTTAATGTCTATACTAAGTAAATATTAACTAAAAACCATTATAGAGAATCAGGAAAAATGATAATAACAATATGTTCATGATAAATGAAAGGTTTCCATCTTTCTTTAACACCATACACACACACACACACACACACACACACACACACACACACACACACACACCAGTGAACCAATGTGAATCAATGAATGTACTAGGGTAAAAAATGATCATTTCAGGACTTTTCAGTCTAAAGAATCCCCAGTGACAATGGTGCCATCTGTGGGAAGTTGAGGAAGCCTTGAGTATGTCATGCTCTGGGTATAGTGTGCTGTTGACACGGGTTAGCCATATCAAGGACCCTAGCCTCAAACCCATAGGGATGCCAAAACTTTTCAGCTCCTGGTGAAGCTCAGGAAGATGGAAAAGCCTTCCTTTTGGTCTGTGTATGAATGTCAATAGTGTGTGAAGAAAATGTTCACTGAGCTGCCTCCTCCTGGACATTTACAGCCTGAAGATTGATCCCCACAAAGACGCTCCTGCAAAGATTAACCTACCTCCTTGTTCTGCTATAGTCAATAAATCCTGCTTCCTTGTTTAGCTGCATTCAGTAATGCTGCCTCTCTGTTCAGCTGTATATAGTAAACATGCTAAGCTTCTGGGGTGCTGTGGTTTCTCCATCCCAGAGTGCAGCACACTGGATCCTAGCTTTTCTGAGTATCTGGGTCTGTCTGTCTGTCTGTCAGTCCAAGTTACTGAAGCAATGCAAGACTAAGAGAGGCATCAAAGAGCAACATTACATATGGCAGTGGCAGGCAGGCACAGTTGGAGCACAACTCCTTGCTCTCCTCCAAAAAGGTTCATGCCTGGACCACCTTGGATAAAGGCGAAGGCTACAGATTGTTATCTGGTTAGTCGCAGTGATATTACACTTTAAGCTGGTGGTCCTAAGGAATTCAATAAAAACAACAACAACTTAAGTTCAAATATTTTCATGGACTTTCACCTTCTTTAGAGAGGAAACGTGACATGATTCTGCAAAACTCATAGTGCCCGGAAGGCTCTAAGCTCAAAAGCAGCTTACTCAAGAATACGGGGTCAAGGGCTTGTCATGTAACCTGGTACATTTCCTTCTCCCTTGAAAGTGGAGTTCCTGGATACCAAAAGGGGCATAATTTACAGAGAAATACACAAGAAAAGTTGAAAAAATTCTGACGGTCCACCACAATATACCGCATGGTACCTATAGGATATAATGAGTTGCCCAGTAGAATTTGGGTGCTCTTGCCACAAAAAGAATAAATAAACATGTAACAACCCATGTTAATGATCTTGATTTAGACATTCTACAATGTATGCATAATTCAAAACACCACATTGCACAACACTTTACCAAGTAAGGTAATTGGTTAATGGCTAAACATAGTCATCCAGATCCTAGAATCTAGCAAAAGGTCAACTGGGCCTATTATCATTACACTTTAGGTCATTTGGGCAAAAAAATCTTTATAACTGGTAATCTTCCTAATAGCAATTTGATTCTCTTTTTCTGAGGCATTCATATGTCTCCATGGTAACAAAGCTTTCTCTGAAGACCTGCTTCAGTCTCAAGTTTCACCTGATAAGATGAAAAGTTGCTACCTGGCTCAAGACAGACAAATTAGCATTCACCCCTAGATTATTTTCTACAGGATGATGATTCTGTGTGGGCTATAAAGTGGACAGATTGAATATTGTTGGCTGAAATGGTCTGAACTTAAGAGCAGAGCCGTGCCCTCAGGAGGTGGGAAGGGTCACAGTGGCGCCCACTCTTCCGGCTCTAGATTTTCCCAGGTCTATTTGTAACTCTTACCCCCAATACTGCGCCACTCGACCTTGTCCTAGCTTGAACCAATAAATACCAATAAACACATTACACACTCTCCCACCCCTCTTAGCATGTTTTAGCTGGGGTTTGGTCACTGTCAACTAAGACTCCTGTCGTTTTTCTTTTCTTTTTTTCTTTTTAGCTCTTTTGTTTTTGTTTTTTTGTTTGTTTGTTTGTTTGTTTTTTGTTTTTATTTTTTTTGTTTTTGTTTTTTGTTTTTTTGTCGTTTTATTACTGTGAAGAGACATCATAACCATGACCATTCTTACAATGGGAAAAATTTAATTGGAGCTGGTTCACAGTTTAGAGGTTTAGTTCATTGTAGTCATAATAGGAAGCATGGTGTCATGCAGGCAAACATGATAATGGAGAAGTAGCTGAGGGTCTGCAACTGGATCAGCAGACCTCAGGCAGAGAGAGAGCCATTGGGTCTGGCTTGTTTAGGCTTCTGAAACCCCAAAACCCCAAAGGCCACCCCACAGTGACACCCTTTCTCCAACAAGGCGGCACCTACTCCAACAAGACAGCACCTTCTAATAGTGCTACTTTCTATGAGCCTATGGAGGTCATTTTCATTCAAACCATCACACTCACAAGTACCGTACACTCTCAAACACCTAAGGTGGTTCCCCTCCTCCCAACCATTGTGGACTTTTCTTAAATCTCTGTTCTTTCTTGTTACATCTGTATATGTATATACACATACATTTCTAAATACATAAATAGAATCTGCTCAGTTTGTATAGTGTTATTTGTATCTATTTTAGCTAGTTTTTTTTTAATATATCCTAGCACCAACCACCAAGGGAATGGTGCTGCCTACAGTGAGCAGACCTTCCTGCATCGATTAACAATCAAGATAACCACCCCCAGGCGTGCCCGCAGGCCAATCTGATTTAGGCAATTCCTCAGTTGAGGTTTCCTTCTCAAATGACTTTAGGATGAGTCAAGTCAACAATTAAAGTGAATTAGGGCATCACAGGTCCCATAAATGAATGGATAGTGCTAGAATGCTTAAAACAAAACAAATCCACTCTCTCTGAACAGGTCAGGCTGGTCTTGAACTAGCAAGCCTCCTAAGGGCTAGGATTACAAACATGCATCACCAGGCTTGGCTTCTAATGGATGACTTATCAAGGCTTAGAGCTGCTTATTTCTGAGTACTGTCTCCCTCACCAGTTGTGAGTGCTTCCTGCTTGGGTACTTCTGTCACTGATCCAAAGGAGGCACAGGGAAAGGATTAAAGGTGGCTGACAGTAATCTGCTAAATAGTTTATGGTAGTACCCATAAAAGACAACTCAATTAGTTATTCAAGCCTGAAATGTGAGCAAAGTGTCTACAGACATTGCTGGCAAATTTTAAACATGAAGGGAAAAAGCCAATAATAAAACCAGAATTTTAGATTAGAGAAGTACCAGGAAGATTCTAGAGAAGTGATTCTGCCTGGGAGACGTGCTGTCTGGGCCTGAGCAGTACAACCAAAACACAGGCCCCTTATGAAGAGTGACTTGATGACCCAGGAAAAGCATTGGTAGGACTTTTCAGGACACCATCACAGTGAAGGTGAAGCCTGAGCTCTGACAATCTGCCCTCTTTCTATACGACTTAGATGAACTTAAGAATCTTCGATCACTCTCTGTCCTGTTGTTGAGGGAGCTTTCAGTGAAACTCAGAGCTCATCCACACAGCTAGTCTCCACAAGCACCTTGCTCAGGACAGCCATCTCCACCTTCTGAGTGCGGGATTTACAGGCTGGCCGCCATGCTCACCCAGATTAGATGGCTTCTGCAGATCCACCTCAGGCCTCATGCTTGTGCACAAGTGCTTTAACTGCTGAACCATCTCCCCACCTAAAGACACTCCTGATTATCTGTTGAAGGGGACTTCTGGGTTTGAAGGCTAAAATATAAGGGAAGGGCTACTTCCAAATGGGACCTAGCCCAGAGAGGATGGAGTCTAGAACAAACAATGGTCACTAATCCCCTACCTAACCTTAATAAGGAAGTATTTCTGAGCTCCTATAGAGAGAGAAGCTAGAAATCAAAGAGAGGTGTCCCCCAATGCTTGTTAAAGATTGAAAGAGGACAAAGGTCCTGAACCTAGAAACCGCCTTACTGAAAGAAGCCTCCAGCAGACATAGGCCGGAGTTTTTCTCCAGGGGAAGCAGAGGCAGGGGATTGGCAGAGAAGTTACACAACACCAATAAGGCTGTTGAAGTTTGTAGCATGAAGGGGACAGAGAACAGGGAATCCGCTTACAGAATATCGTCTGTGTGTCAGGACGTCTCTGCTCGTGTCATGTCACTTGATCCTGGTATCAGCACTGAAGAATGTCCAAGAGGGAGACTTCAGGAATTCAAACTGGGAGGTCAAGGCATGATGGATGTGGGAAGAACTGCCTTGTACTTAAGTTATCTTAAATAGATGTCTCCTGGGCTTTTAAGACCAGATGGAAACCCACAGATAACTGAATAATAAAACTGACGGAACCGGTTCCCTTTGCATTGTTTGTAAGAGTAATAAGTTGTTGTTTTAGTTTTACTTTTTATTGCTTTAAAATACCCAGACAAAAGCAACTTAATGGAGAAAGGATTTGTTTTGTCTTACAGTTTTTAGGGATACAGTCTCTTGTGGCAAGGAAGACATGGCAACAGGCAGGGAAAGTTGGCAGGAGCAGGAAACTGGTTGGTCTCACTATGGCCATACTCAGAAAGTAGAAAGTGAACAGGAAGCAGGACCAGTCTACAAACCCTCAAGGTGCCACAACCTTTCCTAACAGCACTGCCAGCTGGGGACCAAGTGTTAATGTGGCTATGGGAACATTTCTCATTCAAACCACAACGGACACGGACATGTACAGAAAGGCAGATACAGAGGCGAAGGCTTGCTGTACCATCCACATATTACCAAGTGGAAGATCCAAGGAATCCCAGTCTCACTGGCCACAGGATGGTCTGAGACTCTGAAACATTTGGCTCCTCTCCCTTCTTGCTACTTACACACCTTCTGATTCTGGTGTGGGTCTTCTTGGAGGAACAGAATCCACAGTAAACACATTAGCATCCCAGTGAGAAATTGACATTCTCTGAAGTCTGCCCATAAGGAGGGCATAGATTGGTTATGCCAATGTAAGTTACCTGATTCACAGGATAACTATCTCCCTCTTTAAAATAATAAACACCGAGAGTTCATGCATCACCATGGAAAACAGAATTACAGAAAGTCTGACCTTCAGCAATATCTGCTCTCTGGACACTACCCAAATTTGAGGGTTAAACTCACAGTGATGAGGATGTGGCAGTCTTACTGCTTTAATCATAGTAAGTCAATAATTTGTATATTGTATATCAGTTTACAAAGCCTAGAATGAGTTGTTAGCTCCCAAGTGGTCACAAGTGTGAATCTCCACGTCATTGTCCCAGGGGTTTTTTTTTTTTTTTTTTTTGAGTGATAAATTGAGTCCAGTGGAACTAAACTGGTGAACGTTGACTTTGGATCAACCTGATTCTAAATCCAGTGTTCTTTTGTGTGCTGTGCTGGGTAAGGTGCTTCCCAATTCATAAAAGACTTCCATAGCCAGTATTTAATTCATTCCTCATAAGAACTCTGAATGTGAGGACATCGGCCCATTGCAGCCTTACACTGTGTACCTGACCGGGGACATGAGTGCCCAGCAGCTGTGCCCAGGGTGAGAGGCTCCAGGCGGGGGCAGTAGGAACTAAGGGCCAGCATGACAGGTTCACTGCTCAGCAAATGCAGTGAGCCTGTTTTTGGACTAAGAGGGAGTTCACAAAGGAAGATAAGAGATATTAAAAAGTAGAAACTCATGAGTCACATAAAATTTTAGGAACTTCTGTCTCAGTCCGTTTGCAAGCCTAGTAAGTAGGAAAGAAGATTCTCTGTATGTCAAAACTCCCTGAGGCATTTCCAAATAGTTCAATGGTTGCTCTCAGGACTCTGGAAGACATATCTCTCCCATCCCGGAGACCTTTTGATCTTTGCTAAATTTGCCCCTGCCGGTTATGAAAGAGCGGTCTTCACCTTCCATCCCAAAGCTCCTGGTTCTCAATGCTTCCCCCTGCTGGCCAGTCTGTGACGGGAGGTGAGTGTAACCAGTATCACTTTACCAGGCATACCAGTATCTACATCTGTGAGCAAAGCGTCCTAGCCATTAGCATTCACACATTTTACACACATTTACTGAGGTTCTGAGAGATGGAAAGTGCTTGCACCCTGTTTCAGTATAATTTCCACTAAGGGTAAGGCAGACAAGCCATCCTGGCAATATCTTCAGACACTACTGTAATATCATTTTCTTCTAAGGCTGCTTGCTGCCTCTGAAATTGTCCTTGGTGCAAAACAGAGAGATTGGGCTATTCCTAAGTCTTACAGAGAAATCCTGGAAACATCATCCTGGGATATTTGCCTGTCCCCAGCCCATGCTTTCCCACAATTCCTCTTCCCAGTGGAAAAACAAAGACAGGTTTCACTGTTCAGTTTCCTACATGGAAACCTATATCCAGGTAGGCATGGTGATCCTTCAGTTTATGGGGTTTCTCAAATCACCATTTTCTGTAGAAATTTGTGTTATACTTTATTCTTGCTAAGTTAAATCCAACAGTGAGCTATTGCCTGATCGTATCGGTTGATCTGTATTCACAATGGAATGTGTGGAGTTTGCTGCATTTTATGCCTTCTTTGCCAAATGTCCTAAATATTTCTCTTTAGGCATATAATGTCTCTCAATTAAGGTACTTAAAAATGCCCTGAGGCATTTGCACTCTATTGAGCATAATGAAAACTTGGCCAATGTGGTTGTTAGTTGGCCAATGCTCTGAGAGGTGCAGGCAAACCGCAAACTCTCCATGCATAAGCAGGCACGACATCTCTTGCTGGGCTCAAATCCAGACCATTCATATATTATTTATTCAGGTGTCATTCTGTCTCACAGTAATACAGAGAAACCTTGTAGAAAATGAAGAAATACAAACTAGAGAGCAGTGACCAAGACTGCCTCTAAGACCTCTTCCTAAATGGCCTTAAGTAAATAATGGGCCCATAACAGTATTTAATCCTGCATGTAAATTTAATCTTCATAAAGTATTTTTCAATACTTCTAAATTATAATTATAATATTCCTATGCAAAATTCACATCCTTACAGTTTACTCATAATCCTTCATCTCTAAGCCATCCAATGCGGGGAAATGTTGCCTTGCGAACTCATCATGTAGTTGACATTTATTTGGTCATGCAGTATATAATACTTAACCTTCTGAACTGAAAATGACTTTCTGGCTACATTATAATTCTACTAGCATCATGTCATCTTAACGCAGTGACTACTGTCAGCAAACTGCATGCTGCTCACCTGCTTCTGGGCCATAGTTAGAAATGAAAGAAGGTTCAACTATACTGGAAATGGGCAATGCATCACAATGAAACTAATATTCTAAATGCTCTAATTCCGGGAATCTAAGAGTATTCTTCCACTTCAAAATAAGATTTTTCTTCTTAAAGCAGAAGCTTCAACTATCACTAGTACGTGAATTATGAAAAATAAAAAAAAACAATCAAACTATGCCTTTATGCCTTCACAGCAGGGTTCTTTCATAACTAGAAGGTGTTAGTGTGGGCTGGGAGATTAGCTGGTACAACACAAAGAACACCCTACAGTGGTTGTCACGGGGGAAACGAGCAGGTCCTGCCATTTGTTTTGACTTCTATTTCTTCATTGGAATTCAATTTGGTGGAGCAAAACTCCCACAAACTAAATAATACACCATGTTTGAAAAATAACCACTGTCCCTAGCATAACCATCGATTTGCTATTTGGACATAAATGCTTCTTAAACGCATTCGTATTTATAGACAGCAACCTGAAGATGTAGCAATTCTGCCACATTTCCAGTATCCCACAGTACCTGTTCCTATGACTCCAATTCTGCTGTTTTCACCAAGCCTGGAAACTGATGTGCAGAGAGACAGAAGACGGAGGCAGCGAGGAACGGAGCTCTACTCCATACCCGTCCTACTGTGGCAAGGCTAAAGGCCCCTCTTTTCCATCCTTCCTGCTGGGTTGCACAGGTCAGTGGAGTCGGGTTACTTTTCATTTGTTACTTTATCAGCCAATTGGTTATCCCTTTGGAAAACACAACAAAGGCCGAATAAAACATACATGACCATACAGTCTGCTATTACAGAGCATCATGACACCGAACCTACGCAGAATCCACTCTTCATTAGCTGGTGCTTGGCTCAGCGGACTCGACTGTGGAATAACCCTGTGCTTCTAGCAGGATTTCTCCGCTCGCCTTACCTGCTTGAGTGACTGCTTTCAGAGTTCATTGTCGTTTTGGTCTAAGGTTGAGTTAAAATTACTGGGAAATGATAAAGGGGCATTTTAATGGTTTACTGTATTGATACAACTCTCCATAGCGTCGCATAAACCTTTTGTCAACAGGCACCCAATTCGCCCAGTTAACAATCGATTAATCTCTCGTCTAAGCAGTCCCAAACGCTCACACAAAAAAGTCACATGAAAAACAAAAAGAAAAACAAAAACAAAACAAAACAAAAAAATCAGCATACTGATGGGAGTCTCAGGTAGAGCCTATGCTGTTCCCGATTGGCTCCTGAGGCTTAAAGGTGGAGTCGCCTCCCTAGCACAAGGAAACCCACAGCCATTCTGTAAGCTCACTACGGAACACCTTCCGCCTCTAGAGGGCGTTTGTATTTTAGCTACCAAAGAATGAAAATCTTCATCCTCATTTCCAGTCAGAGTTTAGAAAGCAACTGTCACACGGAAAAATAGGAGTGCCGGCACAACCCTAAAGAGACCTTAGAGCTAAATAGTCAAACTCCAGCATCACCTCAGCCCTTTCAAAGAAATGAAAATAGTTGCTGTGTTAACAAGGTATGGATATCTTTAAAAAAGAATTACAGCATGTGTTCCAAATTCAACTTAGTAACAAACATTTCAGTAAAATTTAGTATTTTAGTGTTGCATAACTCATTAGCTTTAAAAATGTATTGTAAAACTCTTGGAAGAAAGCATTTTTTTTTTAAAGAACAACAACAAAAAATAATAGAACAAAATAGAAACCACAGATTCTTATAGATCTGTTCTTTCATACTGGTCATAGGACTGAGTGCGGAAAAGTGCTAGTTTAAAAGAAGAAGGAGAAAAAGAGTACAGTGTTTGGGGTTGTGGGTCTCAGTTACAGAAGAGACAGAAGTCAAAAGCCATTCGGGGTAGAACAAAGGTGAGATTGTTGGCAGATGCTCCAAGTTCATCTAACTCAGCAAACAGAACAACCAAGCAGATCAGAAAGGGACCCCACGGAGCTGCTGCTGCTGGTATGTGTCAAACAGGTGGGTAAGAACGCAGAAAGGCCCTGGGCGCTTACCCTGGGGGAGTAAAAGGGGCACCCTGGTGTACACTGGTATACATAAGATGCTGTCTATCACATACCTATACAGAGAGGGTTTCTGAATACACATGGCCAAAGGATCTATCCAGAGCATATGTGACTTTCTGGAAGGAAAGAGTTTCAGATGGTATTAGTAAAAGGAGAACTGATCTAAAGTAAATGATCTAAAACACTAGACTCTGTGATGTGAGTGGTTCACTCTGAAGAAGCCAAGGTGCAAGTAAAGGGACCTTTCTCGAGGCGATGATCGAAATGAGAGCCATGCTGGTAGGAGGGATGTGAGATGAGTCATGGTTTGACATGTTTTGAATACTTGTTCCCCAGCTCTTGATGTCGTTGGGAGAATCTGGAAACTTCAGGAGGTAGGGGTAAATGGTGGAAGTAGGCCACTTCAGACAAAAGTTTGAAAATTATGCCCAGATGTAGGCTCGGGGTTTCCCAGCCACACCCCTGTCACCAGAAATAACCAATCTGAGACTTATTTATGGATAAATGCCTAGACCATAATAAGGCTCTGGCTCACTCCCCGACTAGCTCGTAACTTATATAACCCATTTATTTTAGTCTATGTGTGCCACATGGCTGGTAACCTCACCTCAGTTTCATACATCCGTCTCCTCTGAGTCGTGATGGTGACCCTCCCACTCTTGACTCTTCCCCAGAATTCCTATCTCTCTCAATGCTGAATGTTCCACCTTCTATTTCCTACTCCAGCTATTGGGCAATCAACTTTTTATTGGCAGGTGATGCTTCCACACAGTACATAAGAGATTCTCTCTACATTGAATTCCTGGTTCCTACCCTGGACCTGTTCTGCCATGCTGTGAACAGGCTCTGTTATGTTGTTGTAAAAATATAAAAAAATAAAAAAGTACTGTGGTCTTTTACCTCTCTAGATACAGCACCGCTGTGTCCCAAGATATCTGCTAGATATCTTGGCGGAAACACATCCTAACTTCGCGGCGGCCCAGTGTCTCTTGCTGCCACACACTTTCCTACACTCAAATGGTCACATAAAAGAATACACAACACAATAATCTTTGACCCAACTGATAAGATATAATTGTCCACTTAAACATACAAAACCCGGTACCATCCATCCCTTGAGAACATTAATAACAACCTGTAAATACACAGAGCGAGATCTTTACGTCAGCCTCCATTGTCCTGCCACGGCTTCTCTCCTTCTCTCTCCCTCCCGTCTCTTCTTTTCTCTTTGTTCCAGTCTCCTCCTCTTCCTTCAAACTTTTCTCCCGCCCATCCTTCATTCTCATCCAATGACAGGCCTCCTTCTATCTTGTACCTGCCTCACCTGTGACATCATCCCACACTGTTATACTTTCTTGCTGCTATACTCTATGTTGCTGTCCTGCCCTCCCCGTTGATGGACTGAGACCATGAACCAGAATGAACCCTTTTCCAGGTTGCCTCTGCTAGGTATTTTGGTCACTGTAATACAAAATGAACTAATACACTGATCTTTCTCCTTTGTACTGTTGAAAGAGTCTTCACCCTTCTCTTAGAGGCTCTTCAGAACAATTATTACATCCTTCTTAAACATGTGGTTAGGATTATTTGAAGAAATAACTAATATATTAGCACAGAATCTGCCATATCATCCATCAAACAAAGCCCTTCGATATGCAACTAAAACAATTCACACATGGTTTTTCATTTAAATGTCATATTCCACAAGGCTCAAATGTCACTCGTGGTAAACATGGTGCAGTGACACACCGCTTTAGTAAACATCTTCATACAAAGGTTTCCTAGCAGCATGAATAAAGGCAATGTTGCTGTCCCTGTTACAATTTCTATTACCTCTAAACATCACTACTGGAGTGTGAATATGAAATGTCCCTCACAGTCCCATATGTTGAACCCTTCATCTCCAGGTGGTTCTGATATTTTGAGAGGTGACCAAGCTAGAAGAAGCAGATCACTGGAGAGGTGGCTTGGAAGGTCATACATAATCCCCAGGCCCTTTCCCTCTCTGTGAGATGAACAGTCTCCTCCTTACATATTACTACTTCCACAGTGCTCTGCCAAAGTACGTGGACTCAGAAAAGCATGAATGGGAACCCCCCCCAAGACCATGAGCCAGAATAAATCTTTCCCTCTAAGTTCTTTTGTCAGGTATTTTATCACAGAGATGACAAGTCCCACAAACAACTGTTTCTGTATCATTGTTATCCCCATCCTCTTCATCATTGTCACTGTTATCATTATTACTATCATTATAATCATCATCACCATCATCATCACCACCACCACCATTGGTAGAACTCAGGCCACCATTGTTTTCTCTCTTTCTGTTGCTGTTTTGTTGATTTGGATTTTAGGTTTCATTTGATTTTGTCTATGATACAAGGGATGGAATCCAGTGTCTCAAACATGCCAGGTAAATTCTTTGTCATTGGGCTATACATCCAGCCACATGTCATAACTTGGCAGTTTCATGGGGATCAACAATCTGGTCAGACTCTATGATGTTAAGTGAATTTGGAAAGGAAAATACAGGTCATTTCTTTGATTCTGTGAAATGAAGGTGGTGTCAGCCACCACTGTGACAGTTTCTCAACCATAACTGCAGAATGACTCTACAGAATCAAACACTGTATGCCACAGGAGAGAAAACAGGCTAGTTCCTGGTATGCTTAGTTATTTTTATAAATTTTATGAGTTTATAAGTTTGTAAAACGTTTTTTCTTGGTAAAGTTATTTACAAAGCTTACCAGCCTGGTTTCAAAGTCTCCCAAAGGCTCATTGTCTCCCACCTGGAGATGTTGAATAATATTTTTATATAATTTTAAAGTTACAAGGGGGATGAGATTTTAATTTGGGCAAACATACACATATAGGAAGTATTGAACCTTAGGAGGCTAAAGGCAAAGAAGTAGGTCAAAATGCTCAAGAATGGCTGGCAATGATCCTATGCATGCTTGGGCCTAGGGTCACACGAACTAACCCAAAGCAAGAGCCTGCAGTGTGGTTGGGCTAAAGAGCTCCAAGTGGTTCTAGGGAGCAGCCCAGTTGAGAGCTGCTGTTGACCCCACATCAGAGAGCAGAAGCAGAGAGCTCTTCAGCTAAGTAATGTGGAAAACACTTGCCAGTTGGGTGCCTGCCCTCTGGAAGAATGTTCCACAGCTCTGGTTTCCTAAGGAAACATTTGCTGAAGATAAGGACATCCAAGTGATTAAAAACAAAGTCAAACTCGTTTTCACAGAATTCAACTCAAGCTCCGTAACTAAAAAGTAGTATGCCCATTTTCTTGGATTTACATAAGCTGCTCTCCGTCCGTGTCTCCTCTGTAAAACACAGAATAGCACATAGGCTCTGTAATACTTCCCATAACTGTTATACCAATATACAGAGTACAGACTTTTATAGCCTATTGCTTTCTGGGGATAATTTAGGCTAATTAAGAAGGTGTGTGGTGTGGTGTGTGTGTGTCGTGTGTGTGTTGCCTCTTGTGTTTCTTATTTTTTATTCCAGTTTGTGTTCTAAAGAGAAAGAGAGAGAGAAGGGCATGGGGTTGGGTGGGTGAGGAAGTTGGAGGAGCTGGGAGGAGCTGGGAGAGGGGAACTATGATCAGAATATTTTGTGTAAAATTTTTTCAAAACTAATAATAATGTCAGGTGTGGTGGTACACGCTTTAATCCCAGCACTCAGGAAGCAGAGGCAGGAGGACCTCTTATTAGTCTAAGGACCAGCCTGGTCTAAATTCCAGGGACAACCAAGGCTGCTATGTAGAGAGATCCTGCCTCAAAAGAAGTGTCGAAAATAGGAGAAGGAAGAGGAGCAAGGGGAGGAGGAACAAGAGAGGGAGGAGGAGCATCTGGAGGAAGGGAGGTAATCGTTTTTCTCCCTCCCTAAATCAGATCCTAGTGCACTGGAGGTGCTTTAAGGGTTTAGACATACAATCCTGACAGATTTTTATCTCAAGCCTCTAACTCGTCACTAAATTGAGTGATTTATACAAATGGAAGCTGCTTCCTGTAGTCATGTGAGTCGAATTACCCAAAGTTTGGTGAGTCAAAGACGGTAGCCATGAGGCTGGTGGTGGCGATAAGACGTGATGACATCAGTGACGTCAGTGCTGGAGCTTGGTGTAGCTGACTCTAATGAAACTATGTCATTTAAGTCCTAAAACCATGTAAAGTGGTAAAACAAGAGTTCCTTGGTTTTAAAACTCAGTAAATTGGCGTTATTGCCTTCATGATCATACCGACAAGACTCTCTTTGACCTTCAGTCAGGTTTTCCCCTTTAGAGCTCAAGCCTAGTGGGTCCCTGTGTCTGGCCTGCACACAGTTGCAGAATGAGTCATGAGAACTCAGGGTTGTTTTTTTTTTTCTTATTATTACATTTATTTGTTTACTTTGTGGCAGGACAGTTATGTGCATGGTGTGAATTTGAAGGTCAGGGGACAATTTGGGGGAATAGGTTCTCTTTTTTTCACCGTGTGTGTGTGTGTGTGTGTGTGTGTGTGTGTGTGTGTGTGTTTTTTATGGCCACACTCAAGGTGTCTTTACCTCCTGCTGAGCCATCTTGCCAGCCATAAGCTTACAAGAGACTCTCCCATTTCAATGTCTAATAATCCTCAATATCTTATCAAATTTCCCATTCCTTGCACTTGGTACCCTGAGCTACTTTTAGTAAGAACAGTAAGGTCTACTTCACCCTCATCCTTCCTACTCCTAACATTTCCTTCCGAGTATTTTTCCATCTGCTGTCCAAACTTTGCCCCTGGACTATGACTCTTGACTGGCTCAGACTGGAGTCCAGTTCCATACATGAGACTCCTAAAAGAAAGTATCCATTGAGCCATTCCATATTATAGTTTGATAAAAGAAGACTAAGATGGGATCAATTAAGAAAATTACCCAAGGACTCCAGGTCCAGGAGACAGTGGACCTTGCCTTTCAAAACAGCCTGGCTAGCTCTGAGACATAGTTCTAACTCATTAAAGACCTTTGCTTCAAGAGCTTATAATTGGAGGGGGAATTGGGGCTTGCTGGTTCCTTTCTTATCAACCCATGACTGTGGTGGGTAATGAATGAGGTAAACTTGAGAAAGCTAGAAGTAATTGTTTTAAGATGTATTTATTTTATGTATATGAATTCACTGTAACTGTCTTCAGACACACCAGGAGAGGGCATCGAATCCCATTACAGATGGTTGTGAGCCACCATATGGTTGCTGGGATTTGAACTCAGGACGTCTAGAAGAGCAGCCAGTGCTCTTAACTGCTGAGCCATCTCTCCAGCCCGAAGTAATTGTTTTAAACATGGAACTACTAATGAGGCCCACTTCACAGTCTAGTGTCAAGGATAGTATCCATTTACTTAAGTAAAACTCGAATCTGAGAACTATATGACTGAGAAAATATTGACAGTCTTATCACCTGCCAGGAAATGCAATATGTATTTCACATGTGTAAAATTTAAACACCTTGTTGCTTATGTATGATACGAAATTGCTATAATAAACCAAGGAGGTTTGAGTCCAATAGATGTCCTTCTTTGACAGAGTACCTGTAAACAGAACCTTGGCCAGTGACTCCACAGGCAGCCCTTGTCTCCTGTTCAGATAAGCTCAAGTGACTCTGTGTTAGTCAACTTAAAAAAGAAAAAAGGGAAGGACTCCCAGCTCAGAGCAAAAGAGCAAAAGTCTCTTTCAGTAGGACAACAGTTATAAACATTGTTCTGCAAATTCTTGTCTGAATGTAGTCAGGCAGCCTACAAAAGAAAGAGCGCATAGAAAGAGAGATAGAGTATGCGTGGTGATGGCTTCAGAGGATGACCCTGAAGCTCATCTTAGCCCCCTTTCTGATGCAGCTTTTTCTAGGTAACAGATGTGTCCTGAAAAGAGAAGGAGACGCGAAAGACGTATGCCACACTTGGCAATTCCCTAAATGCTTTTTTTCACAAGCCACGTACATTTTAGGATTCCCTGTCCACTTAGCAAAGAGATCGGGTTAGCTGGTCATGTGATTTTTCCCAAAGTAAAACATCCATCATCAAAGATGAAAAGCTGAGGCTGGCATCTGAGTAGTCAGCTGCAAATTGCATTTATATATTCTTGTTAAATTTAAAGAAGATGAGCTAGACAAGAGAGCTCTAAGTGACAAAGTGTGTCCCTTCTTTGGGTACACATCTGCGTCCCCGTGTCTACCGTCACTGCCAGGGAGGCTGAGTGGCTCTCTGTCTATCTGGTCCACTATGCTAGTACACAAGGGACTGCGTAAACCTCTAGTGCCCCCATTGGATCTTTGCAGCAACAGCTCATGGAATGAGTAGTCGGAACTCACCGAATTGCAAGCAGCCTGTGGCTGTAATCTTCCAGTCCTGGCCTGTGGATCTTAGCCTTACTAAATGTCAGCTGAAGGTGCCTGGAACTGTACACCCACAGCTGAGCAGCCTCTCCCAGTGACGGGAGTAGAAAGGCCCCTTCAGAACAGGGTGGGCAGTATTTTACAGATTCTTCAACACTGACACCCACACCCTGGGTTCCAGACATGCAGGATCAGATGGGTTCCTATGCTGGTGGTAGCTCTTCCTACCACCCGCTCTGCCTCCCTTCCACAAGCTCTCCTTATAGCTCTCCATCTCCTGGAGAACAAGCCCAGACCCTCATCACCATCAAACTACGTGCTACCCACTTACAGTCCTACTTCTCCTTCTTCCGGACTCTTATGGAAATGTTACAAAGTTTTCTAGACTAGGAATTGACAAGTATATTGGCTAGTTCCATGTCACACACAGAGTCGTCTGAAATTGAGGAAACACCTCCATGAGAGCCGGCTGTAAAGCATTTTCTTAGTTAGTAAGTGATAGGGATGAACGGGCCCAGCCCATGGTCGGCAGTGCCATTCCTAGGCTGGTGGTCCTGGATTCTATATGAAAGCAGGCTGAGCAAGCCACGGGAATCAAGGCAGTAAGCAGCACCCCTCCATGGCTTCTGCATCGTTGTTTGCCTCCAGGATCCTGCTCTGAGTTCCTGCCCTAACTTCCTTCAGTGGCAATACCGTGGAAGTGTAAACCAAATAAACCCTCTCCTCCCAAGTTTCTTTGGTCATGGTGTTTTATCACAGCAGTAGTAACCCTAAGACAGATATAGGAGGGTTCGTACCAAGTACTTACCTAGCTGTCTAGTGACCCTGACTAATACAGGATATAGGAGGTGAGTACCAAGTATTTATCTAGCTGTCTCTCTGCTCCAGGCTCCTGAGACCCCATGCATGCCATTTAAAAGGGCTTTTCTGTAACTTTCTTAAAAACTCAACAAGGATATTCAAATACACAGTTCAGTCCTAACACAAAACTGACATGCTATTCCATATGTCTGTGCTGCCCTCTAGTGTTCAAAAAGAGAGTAACTGTAAGCAGTCATTTTCAACTTCAAAATATTTCTCACACCATATCACTGTTGTTTCCAGTATCCTGAAGCCACAATGGTGATTCTATGTGTACTGACTAAGTTATATGTAATTCATATCAGATTTTAAATCTTGTATGTGTTTATGGGCATCCCTACCCTTCCTTTCTAGCTCTTCCAGATACATTGCCCTGACCCTTGGTATTCCTGCTACCTACAGGCTCTCATCCTGGTACAGCCTGTCTGATTCTTCATCTCCTCGTGTAACCTCAGCATAGACCTCACTCTCTCCATCCCATTCATGCATCAGGCTGGGGGCCTTCCTGACCTCACGTCCCTCCCAGTCATCACTTTCATCCACCTACAGTCCCTTATCCTACAATGGTCCTTAACGTCTTCAGTCTCGTCAGCAAGCTCCGACCTCGCACACACTCACCGTGACCTGTCTTGCCAGCCAACCCCCTTCTGAACATGCCATTACATTTATGACTCACTGACACGTCTGAGCTCCCCAAATCTGTCAGCTGTGCCTCTTTCTCCAACCATCTTCCTGTTCAGCTAAGACTCTCAGACCAAGTCTAGCTAGCTATGCCTTCATTAATACCCGTAACAATTCAAAGCTCCTCACACTTAGCCGCTTAGCCGTGTGTCTCCCATTGAAGTATAGCGTTACCCACAGGAACCCGTGGGCTCTTTCCTAGAAGAGCTCACATGTTCCCATTGATCCAGTGGAGGCTTGCACCAGCCAGCCCCAGTCTCCTCCTTATCCCCACCTTGCTTCTAGCAAAAGACACCAGCTCTTAACTTGAGGGGAAATGGTGTTCTGTCATCAACAAAGCACTTTCTTATGGATATATATGAGAGAAAATCTTACGCGCCAACAAACCAGGACCACAACACTTTCATACATACAGAAATCACAGTTGTTAGCAGATGCCGGGTAGGAACATGCCTCTAACTCTGAGAATCCCCATCATGTATGAAGTAGGCTCTCTGTCCACAGGCTCTAGGGAGGCCTTGGTCACCACAGAGCAGCTACTGCCTGAAGTTTTATCCACCTCTAGAGAGTGTTACTTCTTTACAGAGCCTCCACTGTTGGCAAAACACCATCAGTTTGTTTATTCCAGTCTAAAAGAAAAAGTGGAACAGCCTTGAAAGCAAGATGCTTATCATCTTCTCATTGGAAAATTGTTAGTACTAAGGATTGCTCCCTTGTATGCCCATTGGTTTGCCATTTTCAGAAACCTTGCCCGAGACTGTCCACTCTCAATAGCATAGGTCACAGCTTTGGAACAGGTACCATGTGGAAAGTCAGACCAAGTTCTCCTAAAAGGGAAACGCCACAGGACCAAGGCGCGTGAGTACAGGTTGTAACAGTGCCGCGGAGAACTCACATGCCATACACTTAAACCTAAGTGCCATGTACTTAAACCATTAGCTGGTTTTCTGTAAATACATGATATTTACAAAAGTAGCTAAGGCCACTTCTGCTGGGAAGAGGGGACCAAACTGAGTCACCCCACACAATGCCACCTGATAGGACTCTCAGCATTTTCTTGGGCCTTTCATTGAAGCATAAAGACCATGGAGCACTGCTTCACTCAATAAACTGTGGGTCCCCTATCCCTAGCCCCATTATTCTTCTAATACATCTTTCTTTGCACAGTGCCTACATTGCTGCACATGATGCTGACCTTCAACACGAGCCTTCCCACAAATGCTGCCCCAGAGGTGGCCTGCTCTGTGATCTGTCCACACTAGATGGGGCCAGGAGGATTCCCTCACTCCATGCCATCAGAGCTGATACCTATAGGCTACACTAAAAGATCTGGCCCAGGAGGCGTGGCTAATCAACTCAACAGCACTGTGGGGATTAATTATATTATCATGATGAATGAACCTCCAGGAGCAACCAGAGAGGGCTATAAGGAACCAGGACCGAGGAGTCTGTATAACAGATCGATGTAGGCACTTATAGTTAAGATTGCTTCTAAACGGTGTTTTCTTAAAGTGTAGAGTAGGAGGGGGTGAACAGTGGGGAACCACAGCACAAGGTCAGGCCATGAGCAGGCACCATCTCCATAGAGGAAGGCCCAGCCCAAACTGGGTAAGTCAGCAGGCAGCATTGTACCTACAGCATGATTGATGCATGAACATTTTAAGCTGTTTATTAAAAAAATGGAGGGAAGGAATGGAACAGGATTGGACTGGCCCATGGGGACAGTTTTGAAGAGATGTCTCAGATTCCTTACCCATTCCATCCTGTGGCAGGCCTGGCGTGCTACCCCTCTACAGCCGAGCGAGTAGTAGAGGAGCACAGAGCTGTGGTAAACCCTGCCGAGTGGACATCTGAGCAAAGCACAAGGGTGTGGCTTTCAGTAAACAGTGACTGCTAATGTTCCGTGGAGCCCTTTCAAAGCAAAGCCGAGTGGGGCCCTGTGGCAGCTGCATGCCGCACGAGTCCGGCGTGTTCACACATGAAGACAGGACACTGCTTTCCCTGAGCTTTGAGCAATAGCTAAGGCCTTCAGTGCGCTTTCTTCTTAGGGAGGGAGGAGCTCCAAGAACTTGGGAAACTGCCCACACCCAGCTAAGGCATGTAAGCGGGTTGGGATCCCAGCTCTCCCTTTAACAAGCTAAGCTGCTTAGATAAACTTAACTCTCTGGACCTCGTTCTGCATTTCTAAAATATACAAATGGGGTGCAGACAAACTGTTTATCAGATGGAGACTGGTACCTAGATATTTGTTCCAACATATTATTCTTTTTGTGTGACTGTGTTCAGGATAAAGTTAGTATTTCCATCAGGAGACTCCCAAAATAGTAGCTGCCACTCATCTTCTGTTAGAGACCTGAAGCGAACAAACACTTACCCTCCATAAGATTAGAGCTCATATCCCCCTCATCTCCTCAAAGACAGCTCACTGCAGAGACCTCTGTTTTCCTGCTTTCCCCAGGTCTCAGGACTTCTCACTCTGGATCCTAGGATTTGTCAGCTCCAAATCATAAAAATCAATGCCTTATTTTAAAAATATGTCCTATTGGTTCAGGTTCTCTGAGAAAACCAAATATTGTACATACTAAACAGTATTCTCTTAAAGTGTTAACAGTAGTAAATGAAAGTAACATTTGCCTATAAAGCTATTTGAAATTGTTTTGTTTTGTTTTTTTAAGAAGCAGGAAAATGACTGTAATGTGCTATTCATTGGGTCACTCTGGTCTTCTAAACCCAAAATGTAGAGCAAGGTTGAGGAAGGGAGACCGACTCTCTGAGTAAGACATTTTAGATTTCTATTGTTCATTTCCTCCTCTTTGTATCATGCTCTGAATTTTAAGAAATTGTATTATTTGTGCTATGGCTTTTACAGTCCATTTGCTCTAAAGAAATCACTGAAAAGCAAACCTGGTTGTACTAGAGTCAAGAAACTACTCTGGCTGCCTCTTGCCGCAGTGTACAGATAGTGAGGGGCTCACAAGCATGGGCCCCAGAAGGCAGTCACAAAACCCCAGAGGCATAGAAGGGGAGGAGGGTGGGAAACAGGGAGGAGGGAGGACGTGCAGACAGTCCCTACCTCCCCATCTGCAGGGTTCATCCACAGAACAGCATGAGCCAACAAGTGGTAGCAGTGGAAGGAGAGGCAACTGCATCCTTGACATCAGCAGGAGATGCTCTGTATCTTGAGGATAGAGGGCGCATTAAATGCTTTGTAAGGAAGGAATAGAAGGAAATGTAGGACTTGGGACTCCGGCTGGTATCTCTTCCTGTCTGTCCAGGCATGACTCTGACAAGAAAGGATGATGTAGGAAATGGATAATTCACTGTCAATGAGGTCAAAGAACATCACTTATTTCCTAGTGTGGACTTTAGCTACCAGAACACAGAACCCTGCAAGGAGCATTAAGAAGTCTACAAAGACTATCAGATGACTGGGAGAGCCAAAGATTCATTTCCCAATGAAGACTTTCGACTGAAATATGAGTAGGAGGGGGGAAAAAAAGCAGTCCATTAACATCTTATACTATGAAAGACAACAAAGCCAAGTGTCAATCCTTCATGGGAAAAAACATCAAGGCTGTTAAAAACAATTCAATTCAAATAGTCATTTATCCACCAAGGTGTATCAGACTCAAGGTGTCCTGCAGGCTGATAGATGATGTTCAGACTCTGTATCATCAAATGGAGCTTCTAAAAATCAAAGTATCTTAGATCTTCATCAGCATTGTTAAATTTTTTATCTCTGAAAAGGAAGTAAAATCTTTGTTTTTCTGGAATTTGATTCTGACTTACAAAGGACTAGTCACTGAATGCCTGATTGCAGGGGTGGGGGTGGGGGCAGGGTGAGTGAGCTGTGACAGTTTTTAGCTTATAATTAAGCCCTTGATGTAACTAGATACATACAGGAATTTTTGGAGGTTATCACATATTTGGAGAAAAACCTGGATTTCTTGTAAGAAGTTCATGGATCTAATAAGACAAGTTGATATTATAGTGATAGATGATTCAAGAAGAGCTTTGAGCTCATGTGAGCGCAGAGGGACCCCTTCTTGTGATTGACACTGTGAAAATGGTGGAAAGAGACTACTAGTAACAGCAAGACCAGTGAGTGGTTTGAAGCTGTGGGCCCTTCAGCAGCTGAGAGCTATACCAAGATTAAGGACTTATAAAAACCATATTTACTTACATGTTCATAAATAAGGGATCTGCAAAATAAATGTAGATAAGTCCATTGTAGAAATTAAGCATAAAGCAGATCTATATTAGCTAATATAAAAATAAGTACAAGAGACACATATTCATGGTTTAAAAAAAAAAAAACAGATCACTGGGCCTAAACATAGAAACATGTCCAGACCAGAAGGTGCCAGACTTCAAGAGCCTTACTAAAGGCAAGTACCAGAAGCATCCTCAAGGTCAAGAGCTGGACTCCCTCAGAACAACTGGAAGGTCTGAAGGTCATCTTCATGGAGAACCACACCCAATCTTCATAAAGGAAAAGCTTCGAAGATGGACACATATCCTATGGTACTGTGCTTGTCAAGGACCACAGAGCACAGCATCCCTGCAAACATACTGAGTAAAATGAGGAGCATGGTCACAGCAGTGATTGTGGAGGCATCACCCAGTCCTTGGAAATGTGCAAATGCCATTTACAGAACTAGTGCATGGAGCCTATAGCTATAGTTAGTATAGATGGCCTGGAGCCCTCACTCCAATCCAGAATATACCATATTGTTGCTCGCAAAATAATCCCTTTTTTACTGATGTCAATATCTTTTTAAACATGTTTATCTTGTTTTCAATTTTTTTTGAAATTATAATTACATAACTTCCCCCATCTTCTTTTTCCTTCCTTCAAGCCTTCCCATGTACCTTTCCTTGCTTTCTCGTTAATTCATGGCTTTTATTTCTTTTACACACACACACACACACACACACACACACACACACACCCCTTGGGTGGGGGAAAACTAACCTAGACCAGTAAAATCATAATTGATCATTAAAAGCCAAGATAATCAAATAGAAGAATACACAGAATACATTTACTGGGGTGATAGAAATGTTTTATGTCTTAATTAGGAGAGCAGCTACCAAAATACAAAAATTAAGGCATGCATCAGAAAACATCTAAAATAAATGCTTTTAGTTTACACGATTGTACTTCAATAAAAATGAACATATGGAGGAATTAATTTCTTAAAAACCAATCAAGAAGAGTGTATATTATTGTCTCACATGAAAAGAAAACTGATTTCTATATATACATAAGAATAGCAAATGGAGAACACTAGTGTAACTACATGCTCAGGCACGTTTGTGTATGTGTAGACATTTCTGGAGCATATATAAAATGGGAAGTTCCACAGCGGTGGATTGGGACATGGGTAGGAAGGGGCTGATTTGGTTTTCATTAGAGTAATGTTGCCATTAAAAAATATGTGCACGTAGACTTTTCAACAAAATCACATAGCTTTTTTTTTTTTTTTTTTCATGTGCCAGGACGCCACAGCTATGATGGGTCTACCTCTTTAAACCCTGTGCATTGTCAGCAGTTAGCATCCCACCTCAGCAGCCATGACCAGTCTCTCCAGTTGCCGCCCCCCCCCGACACCTCTTTAAAAATTGAAGTTGTGTAGCACAGTGTGATGGCACAGACCTCTAATTCCAGTACTAGGAAACCTGAGACAGGAGGATGGCTATGATTTAGAGGTCAACCTTTGCTACACGGCAAGGTTGTGTCTCAGAAAGAAGTCTTTTTTCAGGGGGAGGCAGGAAGGGGAGTGGTTGGGGAGGGGGAACACCCTTATAGAAGAAGGGGAGGAGGTTGGGATAGGGGGCTTATAGCCAGGAAACTAGGAAAGGGAATAAATTTGAAATGTAAATAAAAAATAACCAATAATTAAAAACGTTTT
Organism: Rattus rattus; assembly: GCF_011064425.1. NCBI lineage: Eukaryota > Metazoa > Chordata > Mammalia > Rodentia > Muridae > Rattus > Rattus rattus. The sequence goes on from NC_046156.1 coordinate 134,515,633, forward strand.
TTCACAAAAGTGTAGGTATGCCTAAATAAATAAATAAATAAATAAATAAATAAATAAATAAATAAATAAATTTCTTGTTGATTTCTGTAACATAATATAAAGGCCAGTCTCCATAGTAGGTATTAGAGGAAGCGATACCATGCCTTTACGTTACCACGTTTTGGCCACTTGTTGGTCTGATCTTCATTTGGGTCCATACTTGATCACTCAGCCAGGCCTGATCATTTGTTCTGATGGTCTGTACACCCACTGCCATCCCACTGTCACTATCCAGACTCTTCCACTACACTTCTTCCCCACCACCACCCCCCACCTCCTGGAGCTGAGGACCGAACCCAGGGCCTAGCAAGCGCTCTACCACTGAGCTAAATCCCCAACCCCACCCTTCCAGACTCTTAACTGGAGCCCTTTCCAGTCTTTTCTCCATTCTTATCTTTTCTGTGCTGTCAACACCATTCTTTCAAAGCATAGACATCACTCTCTCCTCATTCTGCTCATAACCCTTCAAACCTTCCCATTAAACTTAAGCAAACACGAGCCCTTAGCACTGCCCAGCACTCAGACTTGTCTCCTGCCTTTTTCTTCATGGTAACCTCTTGCCATTCAGACTTTGTTTAGTTCCCTAAATGCATGCTTATCCCTATGCACATGTCATTCCCTGTCTAAAACATTCTTCTCTCTATACCCTGTGTCTTCCAAACTACTCGGCTCAGCCTTCAGAGAGTTGTCTACAAAAAGAATGTCAAAGCCTTGGTAAAGGATATGGCTTAGGAATTCAGCCTCAGAAATGTTAAAAAAAAATTGTTTGAGGCCCACAGAGATGAGTGCTGATATACAAGAAGTTGAAAGCAGACAGATCCATCTGGGTTTTGAGGGATGCAGAAAAGAAATGAGGGAATGGATGTCTGAACAAAGCTAGAAACATAAAGGGCCTTGAAGACCAAGCAAGTGGAGTCTTTGTTTTGCAAGCATCTATTTTTAAATGGAGGAGTAACCATCTCTGTTTTGGAAAAGGTACCCAATGGGTTGCAGAGAACTGCAGTAAGGAGATGAGCTGACTTAGAAAAAGATGACCAGCAGGTAGAGATGACTAGAAATGATCAAAATGATCAATGATCAATTTGAAGACATAAAACGGTGAGTTTACGGGTGAGATGGACAAAGGCAGAGAGACCAGTAGACCTGGGTATCTAAGAATACTCCAGATACCCACTAGAACTTCCAATATGGTCTCCGGTTGAGTCAGGAATCTACAAGGGATGCAAGTTGGTGGAAAACAATGATTTAGACCTGGATTATGCAGACTTTAGGGTATTTGCTCGAAAGTCAGCCAGCATACAAGGTTTAGTTCAGACTTAGCCATAGCTATAGTGTGTGGCACCTTACAGATACCTTCTCATACCTTTCCCATCCTTCTGTGTGTCTGTGTTTCTACAACTCCTGTTTTCTGTGTCCCAGTCAAGGGAAGCAAATTGTTTCCTGTGCTTTTGGAGTTGTGGAAGCAAAGAGAATGACTGACAGTGAGACCAGTCCTGCCAGGGTCAATGTTTTCATTAGAAAATGTTTTTCTTCCCCAAATATGGGTCAATCATACTGTTTCTCTTCCTCAAGGTTCCTCCCATGGCCCAATGCTCCCTAAACACTCCAGACCACTTCACTTCTTTGCTGAGCCCCATGGCCCTTTGAAGTCTGAAGGAGGCACATTTTTCACATAGTTAGAGTTTCTTTTTTGCCTTTGAACTCTTTGCAGGTGTACATATCATACTAACTAAATCCTTGAACTTTGAAAAGGTCCAACTTACTCAGTATTTCCTTTTCTCATTGCCCCTGTGCTTAATACAGTTCCAGGCACATACAAGTTCAAAAATATGACTTGGATTGAAACCAATTTGAATTCTTTAGGGTAAAAATAGTCACCCTGAAAGGATGTGTTGAAGTAGGAGATGGTGTACTAGTTAGGAATGTGAAACCATATCAGATTCTAACACATAACCCAATATAACAAGAAGCCTCTTAAAAATGATGACTTTTCCTTTTTCAAAAGAGGAGAATGCTTGATGTGAGGTATAGCTTGGTGATCTTGCCTTGTATTTTTGAGGCCTTGAGTTCAACTCTCAGTTCTGCAAAAAGTTAGCCAACCAATTAAAAGTTCATTTTTGGGGATTGTCCTTAGCTTGTGAACAATACTGGCTCACAAAATGCAGAACTTGTCATTTATAAAAAATAGCACAAATGACAAGATTTGGGGTAGATGGCTTCCTTTTGGTCACAGCTCTGTTGGCATGTCCATTGGGATATTTGGGCAACTTAAAGAAAGGATATTCATGGCTCAGCTTGTAATGCCATTCCTCAGGCAGAAGAGGAAGGGCAGCATCCCTGTGGTGGCCAGAATGTGCTGGTCAAGATGGAAAAAGCTATCTGGGGGTGGGGGACAGACATATGGTTTGTCTTGTGTGCCCTGGCCATCGAGACGTTAGCTTCTGGTACTCTATCATTGATGCCACTAATTCATATAAACTCTCCCCTGGGAACGTCCTTCTCCCTCTGTGGGCCACATGAGAACTCCAACCAAAGCTTGTAACAGAAGCACAACTGAGACTAGGAAGAGTGTGCACCCAGGAGGGTGGGTCAGGTTTACTGGAGAGCAATGAGAGGCATGCCTCCAGAAGTGGCAAGGACAAGAACAGAGGGGGAGGGGGGTTGTGCAGGCACTACCACAGTTGCCTCAGAGCTCGGCTGAAGGCTTGTTTTGGAGCATACCTTTTCCCTCCTGAGGTCCTCAGGAGGCAGAGGGTAAACAGCAGGAGAACTCCTTGTGCCCTTGGTGGCACCCACACCCATTGACTCTGGGTCACATTCCTTTCCAGACTTCACAGGCCTCAGGTTACAAAGGCCTTGTTGCACAATCCATAGAGGAGCAGTATGATGGGGGCTGGGTTGGGTTGAAGGGGTGTGCCATGCATGTGTCAGGAAGCTATGTGTGTCAGATGCCAAGGTACCCAGGTGTTGGCAGCAAGATTCTCCATCCAACGTCTCATGATCTTGGAGAGTTTTCCTTCTTTCTTATATCTCCTCCTGAGGATGCTAAGTATCACTTGTTAAGCTGCAAGTTTTGCAGTAATTTTAAGGGAAATATTCCAAAAGATTACTAGGCATACCTGCATTTCAGCTTACTGGAGAGAGCTGGGACTTCAAAACCACAATGCAGAAGCTAAATCTAAATTCCCTTTCTTCCTCTGCAATCAGCTCCCTCCTGCCATGGTGTATACAAATTACTCACTACATTACACAGCTTTTGAAAGTAATATGGAAGCGGAAAGATAGACAGGCCACAGCTCTGTTCAAAGCCTATGTCACAGTAGACTGGTTTTTCTAAGAAATGTTCATAATTCTCTTTACCACAGACAAGTCTGCATGGAAAGCCAGGACTATATGGAAGAGTCTTTTAGGAGATGGATGTTTCAGTTGGCTTTAAACCGGTATGAACCTATAATATAGAAGAACATCTGCATTTACCTGCAGCAGCAAAGGCATTCACCACCCATTTCCAATGAGGGAGTAAGCTGACAACCATGACAATTAGGATTTATTTATCTTAGACGATTATTGGTGTCACTCAACTTCTTTTAGAATTTAGATCCTTGGATAGACATTGACAAGGAATTCGGTCATAAACTTGGCATACCTGTGTCCACAGAGTACCCAGGAATAAACTTACAAACTGATTGGAGATGTAAGACATACACAATGCTACAGAAAAACCCTGGCAAGGATGAAGAAGCACTTAAACTACCAACATAATTTCCAAGGGAATCTGAAGTCATAGGAAAAGTTCCAGAATACTCACTTAGCAAATATATTGGATAATAAGGGTAGGTTACTCACCACTTAGGGTCAAGTAGTGTCAGTCACTATACAATGTGTACACACATACACCTTCATAAACAAACATGATCTGCCTACACTGTAAAAGGCAAAGCTACACAAAGACTATATTTATTACAAAGTAAAAGGCTTGGGTAAATGCTTAATATTGTATGTACATGCAGTGTGTACCTGTGTATACGTTTGTGCATGTATGTAATTGTGTATGCACGAACATGTGGATGCCAGAAGTCAAATCTGACTCTCTCTCTCGCACACCATCATCATCATCATCGTCATCATCATCACTAGTAGTAGTAGTACTAGTAGTAGTAGTAGTAGTAGTAGTAGTAGTAGTAGTAGTAGTAGTAGTAGTAGTAATAGTATCGTTATTGGTGTAGCATCTCTTAAGAAACCTCAAGACTACTGGTTAAGGAAGGCTAGCTAGCTAGTAAACAGCACAGATCCTCCGGCCTCCACATCTGTGCTTACAGGCACGTATATACCAACACACCCAGTTTTTCCCATGAGTGCTGAGGGTCAGAACTCTGGCCCTCATGTCTTCGAGTAAACATGTTAAGACAGAGCCATTTCCCTAGCCCATTCTTTGTTTGTTTTCTTTGTAATGGGCTGTATCTAATCAATTTTCAAGGCAAGGCAGCTTACTAACTTCCCTGTGGGGTTTTTTTTCCCTCATTATCTCAAACTTTTGGATGGGTTTGGGGTCTTGACCACACATCTGTTAGTCTGGAGGCAGTGCAGAAGCTGAAGGATGAACAGTGTTACCTCTAGAGACGGACTGCAGTTACCAATACCCGGTGGGGGAAATGAGATATTCTCATGTTTAGAATATCTTAACTCGGAAATGCAAAGAGTTAGTTCAAATATAAACTAATTCAACACGAGTCAAGGACAGAGCGTACTGGAGCAGCCACCTGGCTGACAGCCAAAACCAACACCTCCCTGCACTGCTCTCCTCAGGAAATGAGGGCCTGGGATGGTTTCCTAAATGGTCTCCCTACAACCCAAAAATCCTGTGCCATGGGACGAAGTTCATAAAATATTAGTCAATAAATGTAAATACAGATGAATTAGGAGATGATGCTTTCTGTTTATTAGCTTAGGGAGAGCCTAGCCTGGCTTTTCCATGTCTATACAATGAAGGAAGTCTAAAAACTGACCCACGAATGTTTAATTTTTCGAGTCTTAAGAAATTGGACCATAATTCAATTGTGAGAAATAGTAACTTTCCGGTGGAAGTTGAATGTGTGCTATATAGTGAACGGGCAAGCATTTCTTTTCTCTGGATCCCTCAGTGTCTTGCATGCTGTGGGTTACTGCTGCTTTCATAGAACATCAGGTCTCCGGTCTTACGCTGTGATATATATGCATAATTGTTGGAAGCTAAGGAGTGTTACAACTGCCCGAGTGGATTTGGTCTCCTTTTCTTGTCTATGGTGCCTGGTGTGCCTTGGAGGTGACTGATCTGAATCAGAGCCCCAGGCTGCTCCTTCCACAGTGTCCTAACATGGCTCTTGCACACCGGGTTCAGAAAAGCCTGATTGAACAGTCCTGGGCTCTGATTGTGGAGCTGCTGTGTGTTAAGACCCAAGGGAGTCCAAACAGAGATGAGTCAGGGCCTGGCACCAACCCTAAGCTCCGTCCTGCTGCTAAGCAGAACAACTATTTGCTGTCACTTGGAGTCTCTCTAGGCCTCCAGGAAGAAACAAATACTTTGGAAGCCAAAACCCCAAAGCAAAGCAAACGGAACGGTTCACATGTCCAACTATTGCACTGGAGAATCCCTAGACATGGGTAGAGTAGGGGTAGATGTAGATGACTTCAGCTGAGCTGTAGAACTTGACGTCTCAACCACAAGGCCTCTCTCTTCCATTGTCCCTAGGGGTGGCCTTTTGCCTCTGAAGTCTTGGAATTTCAAAGCCAGACTTTGGAGTTAATCTCTATTGTTAACCCATAATACACCTTTATCCTCCTTATAATAATTTTTGTTGTATTTTTAAAACCATCTCTATTAAAATTATTCTTTCACTTAAATATTTAAAATATTTACTTTTCTCTGTCATTTTGGGAGAAGTCATAAAAAGCCAAAACTCATATGCAGAACAATATCATAAAATGAGTAAAAACTTTAGAAAATAACCATGAACTGACCACTGGAGATACCAGTGTTTCTGCATTTTCCCAGTAATTGAGGAGAGGCCAGTGGGTATCTGAGAACTTTATAACTGCCTGTGTGTTGTGGCTTCATGGCCTCCTGCATGTACCCAGCTCTACTTCTGCTGGGAGCTCCTCTGGATTCCTGCCACCCCTTAAAAATGGTAGGTGCCTATGGGTGTCTTGTTTCCTTTAGATTCTAGCAAGTTCTGTGATTAGCTTAGCAAAAGTCATGTACCTTGTACCTGAACTGAAGGCATGGCTGGCTGATCCTTCTGGGTCCTTCCAGTAGTGTTCTTCCTCTGCTCTGTCAATAACTGAACTTCTGTTACCTTTCCTTCTCAGATGCTAAGCTCCAGTCAATGCTGGGTATTGTGATGTCATAGAGTAGAATTCCCCCATCCCCACTACCCAGCTGAGACCTTCCCATGTGGCCACATCACTGACAGTCTCTCAATTTTCATTCACTTTAGCACTCAGAATCTTTGGAAATCTGAGGGAAGAAACATTGAAGACTGTGGATGTTTAAGTATGCTTGGCTCGGGGAGTGACACTATTAGAAGGTGTGGCCTTGTTGAAGGAAGTGTGTAACTGTGGGGATGAGCTTTGAGGGAGCTTCCTCTTATCCGCCAGAAGATGCTAGTCTTCTCCTGTTTGCCTTTGTGAACAAGATGTAGAACTCTCAGTTCCTCCAGCTCCTCTCTAACCAGGCCTGCTTGGACACTGCCATGCTTCCCACTTTGATGATAATGGACTGAACCTCAGAACCTGTAAGCCATCCCCAATTAAATATTCTTTATAAGAGTTGCCTTGATCATGGTGTCCGTTCACAGCAGTAAACTCTAAGACAAAGACCATCCTCACCTGCTTTACACATAATGACACTGAGACCCTGGATGGTAAAGTGTCTGAGCTAACTAGAGTCCAGAGGCACTCCACATTGAGCTCTAACCTTTCTGGACACATTGTATTTATATCCTGCTATCCTGTTCATCAACAACAGGGGGTTCTGGCAGGTAGCTCAAGAGACTACCTGCACCCATTCATGACAAGAAGCCATCCAAATAAACATAAAGAGCATGCAGCAACTGAGCATTCTCAGTAGAAACCACTGGTTTTTCTAACAACCTATAGATGCCAGGAAAAGCTTGTCCTAACCTGGGCTCAGAAATCCTGGCCTACCAAACCAATTCTAGAATAGCAAGTAATGTGATTTCTGAGTAATTGATGTTTTCACAGATTTGGTGATGAGTAGTAAAGTCAAAGCTACTAATCATATTTACTGCAATGACACATCACTTTCTAATAGTTACTGCAAAAGGAATATCAGCAAAGAAACAGATTGTACTTCATGTCCTCATGTCTTTTTTGTAGACATTTCCCCATGATATAAAGGGATTATCTTCACTGCATGAGGTGACTTGTATCTTTCAGAGTATCCCGAGGTTGAGGGAACACATATCACACATTGTAATACCAACAAATAGCATTTTATGTCATGCCTCAACATTTACAAGCCATTTTCACATATATCATTTGATTTAGTCATATCTCGGTGAGGTATATTATGTTTAGTACTATTTTATGGATGAGAAAATTATAGCTTAAAGTGGTTATGACTTACACAAATCACGAAGCTAATTAAGTGGAAAGGTTACCATTAATTGTAAACCAGATCTTCCAGCCAAGCATTTTCTGCAACATAGAGCTTGCCCTGGGTCAGAATTGCCATTTGCTCCCAGAAAATATTTAAAGGCAACTGCATTAAGTGACCCTTAAAGTAATAAAGAAGAAATCATCCCCATGGGTTATAACTGCTATTTTACTAACTTTCTAAATGCCTGCATAAAAAAACTGAAAGAAATGGTTGGTGGACACTTCATTTCAAACTTTAATCTGATCCACTCAATTTCACATCTGTGAATTTCCTTAGGAATCAAATATGGACATGAACAATATTTAAATGTAAGAGTTCTTTGTAACATTGTTTATAACAGGAGAAACATTAGAAGCTCAACAGTAGAAAAGTAGTAAAAACAAATTAGTATGTTAAACTCATGAATGTTGTTTTTGAATAAAGTTTCCTGGACCGTGGACTCCATTGTTGGCCATTTGTTTGTCATCTTTGGAATCTTCCCAGGAACAATATTTACTTGATATTTTCCTTTAAATTAACTCATATATTTCATTAAGAAAACAATGATTAACAGTACTTTATGTAACAGGTTGAAGTATAACAGGTCAAAGATCATGTCTGATGATGACATCAAGGGGATGGTTGGTGTTAATGCCTTAGTTTTGTTCTGACATCATACTGAAAATATACAACTGACTTAATCAAATCCCAATTACTACCTTTCATCTGAAACAAAAATTGACCTTTCTGTATGAAAACACAAAACAGCTTTTCATCACTCATCTATAAAAGGTTTCTTGCAGTAGTGAAGTATGTGTCTAATCTCATATTGTAGCTCGATATGTTTCTATACACCTAGCACTAAATCAATAATCTGCCAAAACTTGTTTTAATATTCACCTTACTTAGATAGGTGTACTCCTAGCAATGTGTAAAAAGATCAAGGCCACTTTTCCCAAAGGAATTCGAGCCAGCTATTACCTCTAGGTAAAACATGATCCTCAACTGTGTCCCATCTTGACTGAGCACCCAGCAAATTATAGTCTAGGGAGAGTGGACTTTGCTGTTTCTCTTTAGCACGTGTCTCTGTAATGCAACTCAAATATTGCCTGTCTCAGAGTTGGTCATAGCCTCCCCTGGAGCATATGTAGCCCTAAGTCCCTGGGAGAGGGAAGCTGAAGCACTTACACCCCGTGTCAGCTGACTCTCTTTTATGGTAAATGAGGTACAACAGTGAAGGGCTTTGCTCATATTGAAGGTGGATTTTGTGGGGAAAATATCAATTTTGCCAACACTTAAATGCTAATTCAAGCAAAGATTTCTCATTTTGGTCTACAGACCACCAAGATGACACCCACCTACCGTGTGTGTGTGTGTGTGTGTGTGTGTGTGTGTGTGTGTGTGTGTGTGTGTGTGTGTGTGTGTGTGTGTGTGTGTGTGTGTGTGGCATTGCGTGAACGTAAAGAACTAGAGACACTAAGAATTTGGGAATATTGAAGCTAATCCCTTGCAGATGCGAAGGGTAACTGGCAAGTGGTAGTAAGTGGCAAGCTCTCCAGGGGATTATGATCACATTAATGCTAAAGAACTAGCCAGAGGTTCCCAAGAATTTGAGCAAAACTTCAAGAGGGCTGAAACACTTAAAACAGGTCATCGATGTTTCTAGTTTTAGAGGGAGCACTTTGTGATAGGATTTTTTTGTTTGTTTTCTGTTGTTGTTTTGGTTTTGTTTCTTTGTTTGTGTTCTTAAGCAACAAGAGATTTATTTTCTCACACTTCAGCAGATCAGAAGTCCAAGATCAAAATATCAACAGGTTTTTTTTCTTCTAAGTCTTTGTCTTTAAACAGTTTATGTATACTGATTGTGTCAATTAAAATTTTTGAAAATATAAAATTGGAATATACTGAGAGATATCAGAGATTCTCACACACAGAATAAGTGTGTACACGGTGCCCCTGGAGTTCTGCTTACTGACCCACTGATGTGGTGCTGGGAATTGAATTCAGTTCTCTACGTAGGCAGTAAGTTCTCTGCTCTTAACATCTGAGCCATTTCCCCAGATCTGGGACATCTATTTTTAAATAATATTTTTATTAATCCCTTGAAAATTTTACATGTGTATATAACATATTTTGTTCTGGTTCAGGCCACAACCTGCCGCTAACTCTCCACCAACCTTACCTCTCTGGACTTGACATCCAGTATGATGGTGGTGGTGGTGGTGGTGGTGATGACGATGATGAATAAGCCCCTGTGTCTAGTTAGTGCTGGCCATGTGGGAATGGATGTGGGACCATCTACTGTGGTTTTGACAGCCTACCAGCATCAATGTGTCCAAAGAATAATAATCCTCCCTTCCCCAGTAGCCATCAAATGCCAACAGATCCTCAGCTAAAGTTGAGGACTCGGAAGATCCTTGCCCAAGCTGGGACAACTTTTAAGAAAAACGCTGTTTGGTGGAAGACTCCACACTTTGTACACCATTAATATGCTTGGCCCAAGCTACTAAATATCCTAAGGGCCTTTTCGAAGGCCCATGATATATAGTGTGGGAAACTAAGTCTTTACTTACTAGAGACTAAAAACAAAACAATTTTTCTTTAATTAACTTTATTTTTACATAGATTCTGATATGCTGGGCTATATTTCCAGCCCACTCATATTTTTTTCTTGCAAATTATGTTTTATTTTCCTGATAAAATGCTTGAGTCTATGTCTATCCACTCAGGGTTTTCTAAAGTTAAACACAATATTTGTCATTTATTTTGTACTGTTTATGATATTATGTAGAAACAAATAAACAAACAAATAAATGGTAAAAAAAAATTTAAGAAGCAAAGTCCTCACATTCTAGCTATCAGACTCTAACTGCTTGAAGCCTAAACAAGTGACACAATGCTTTATATTATGTTCTAAGTCCTGCTGCCTTACCAAATAGCCATTCTCAAGAAGGGCAAGAGTGTTACAACTTTATTACCTAACAAGATAGTGAACAGCCCACCTCTTACCCACATAAGTAGAATTAGGAGACAAGGTCAGGAAACTGTTCTGAACTGCAGGAAAAGGACCCCATTCCCTCCCAGACAGGAGATTCTCTGAAATTTTTTCCAGTGTTTCTGCCAATGGTGTGTTCTCTTTAGTATAACTTTCATATCACTATCAGTCTGGTAAATACTTTTACTTCCATACTTTAGGCTTGTCCTGGAATGATCCCTTAAAAACTTAATAAATGTACACAATTGGTATATGAATTTCAAGGTGTTTGCATTAATTTTACTTCAATGTCCCACTGAACAGCATAGCAACAGTTGCCAGGGTTCGGCCTACGAAACAGGCTGTGGCTATGAACAAACTGTGTGGCCGAGATTTTAATCAAGCGTTGGGGATGCTAAAACTGAAGTCTCTTTTAAATCACTTTATGAAAATTCAACATCCTGAGAAGAGCATTGTGAGCCAGGCCTTTTCCCAAACAGATATTGGTCGGTATGTGAGACCTGCCTCATATACTCACAGAAATCATACTATTTCCTCAACAAAAATGTACCGTCGCATACTCCGAACTCAGTGTGTATGTATGTTGCAGGTTGGGGTTGGTTGAAGGTACACTTGCATATGGAGGCCAGAGGCTACTATTCCCTTGAGACAGGGCCTCTCAATGAACCTGAAGCGCACTATTTCCACTAGGCTGGCTAATCAGTGAACTCCCAGAATCTACCTGTCCCTGGCCCGCAGGGCTGGGGTTCTATCTCTACCCAGCCATGCCTGGGTCTCTTTTTGTTATTGTTTTGAACACTGGTGCTAGAGATTCTTGATACCTGCCCAGCAAGTGTTTTAGCCCACTGATCCATCTCTTCGTTCCTAGAATTTAATTAATTACTTAATTACATCCCAAATGTTGCCCCCCTTCCTGTTCCTCCGTGTAGAGTTCCTCCTCCCATCCCCCTTCCCCTTCGCCTCTGAGAGGGCAGCCCCCAACCCCCAGCCCCTGTATCCCTCACCTTGGTGCATCAAGTCTCTTCAGGATTAGGTGTATCCTCTCCCAGTGAGCCCAGACATGGCAGCCATCTTGTTACATACGTGCCAGAGACCTCCGACCAGCCCTTGTATGCTCTTCAGTTGGTGGCTCGTCTCTGGATCTCTGGAAGCTAACTAACCAGGTTAGTTGACACTGTTGGTCCTCCTGTGGGGTTGCCATCTCCTTGAAGGCCCTCGATACTTCACCGAACTCTTCCACATGAGGAGTCCCTCATGTCTGTCCAATGTTTGTCTTTGGGTATCTGCATCTGCCTCAGTCAGCTGCTGGTGAGAGCCTCTATGCCATGGGGCTGCTATGCTAGGCTCCTGTTTCTGCTGGCTGTCCCAGGCAGACCAGTTGGGGTGGCGGGTGTATACCCTAGAATTTATTTTTAACAGTGTAATGATATTATTAAAAATAATATTATATATACAGCCACGCTGCAATAAAACATTTAGAAAGCAATCAAAGTATTGATTTGAAAGGTTACAATTCTAAGTGGTCGCAGAAATACAATGTTCAAGTTACTTCCAAGATATTTTTGCTAGGTCATCAGTAGGGAATAAATGACTCCTATATTCTGTAAGATGACTATACAGGGCCTGGCCAGCCTCTGCAAAACAGAAGGCAATATATGAAATAGAGAACTCAGACACTTTAGGAATGGAGAGAGATTTATATTTCACCCTATTGCCCACAAGATTGTGGTGGTCTTTTGGAAATGCCTTAAACAAAACAAGAGACATATGCTGTGAACTTTTACATTCCCCCAAACTGGAATTCTCATGGGCCTAATTCTTCCACCAAATCCATCTTCTCCAAACCCCCTACTTGTTATCCCATGAGAGGACTCTTCTCCTTTTTCCTGATAATTCCAAAGAGTTACTACTATATAAGAAACTCAGGACACTGCATAGACCACTCCAATTACAAGTGATCTCTGCTGTGGTCTGAGGGCTCCCCAAAAATTCATGTGTGAAACCAGAATCTCCACTGTAAAGCCATTGACAAGCACCTTTGGAAAAGTAATTACATCCTTCATAGTGGCTGCAGGGAACTGCCTTTGGTTCCTTTTCTCTTCTGCTGCTCTACCATGTGATGACTCTGACCTCACTGGAGGACAGAGTGACACAGAAGCAGTAAGTAGCTCTCAGACCAGGCACCAAACTTGCTGGCATCTTAATCTGAGACTCCCAAGCCTCTAGAGCTCTGAAAAATATCTCCATTACTTATAAATTACTCTGCTTTGGGAATCATGCAGACGTGCATAAGCAGATGAGGATAATCTCCTGTTTCAGCTCTGCCTTCCACACAAGGCAACTCTCCACTGTCCTGCAGTCTCATGCAGCTGCTCCCCTAATCTATCCCACCTACTCCATCCTCATTCTTAGCAGGCAAACTTAAAAGCCACCCAGCATACTCTCTCAGCCCCACTGCACACTAGTTTGAATTCCCCATGGACATGCACCTCTTTCCTTTAGCCCAGTAGAAAAGGCATCCCTCCTCAAGATGCACCCTCCTTCATGGCTGGTACTTCAGAGATATCACTCTTTCAGTTACCCTTTGACCAATTTCAACCACAGCCTCTATTATCTCTTTTCTCGGGAGAAAACAAATAAAACAAGCATTCAGGGTTTTGTTGTTGTTGTTGTTGTTGTTGTTGTTGTTGTTGTTTTTATGAAAACCTTCCCTTATTCAAACCCCTCTCACAGCCTGTTTCCTTGGATAAACTTTCCTCATGAAAAGAACTGTTTACTATGGTTCCTTTTGAACTACAACACTCCAAGCAAGTCAAGGAGGGCAGAGGAGCACTTCAATCTCTTACTCCATGATATTCCCACCCGTCTTCTAGGACTTCCCTCAAGCTACCACTAAAAGACAAGCTACCAGAGCCAGCATGGTGCTCCTTCTGACTGACTGTGCTCCCACCTCAGGGTTCAGAGCACAACTACCCAACAGCTCTGGACCAGAGACTCCCTGGCCACTCTGGGCCTCAGGACTTCTTGTCTGATCTTCCCTCTCAGTGTTCACCCCTGAATTTCTCCTCAGCTGAGAAGTGGAGAAACATTAAGGACTCTGCCTTTAGAGTCGACTCTTCTCAGAGCAATTTAGATTGAATTGTACTTGTTTGCCTCTGTAAGGACTTGATTCTAACATGGGATTCTCTCAAAAACATTTGAAGATTAGTCACACTCTTTAGGAAAAGAAAGAAACATTCCCATACACACCAAGACATTATTTTGACAAAGTTTCAGTTTAAAACACTCTTAGCTGTAGAAGAAGTTCTTCTCTGGATCACAGAAAATAGTTATCTGTTGACTACTTACTAGGTGTATGGACATATATACATAATGATACTTACCCCAAGGAACATGCCAAGTACGTAGGGGGCCAAATTCTACACTCTTTGCAAAAGTAAACCAAATATTGAAGCTGTGTTGCTAACGCTATCATTTTTGGATTTAAAACTATCATTCAAATCCATGCTTGGTTTCTTTGTGGATTGTGGAAATTATATTGACTCTGCAGAAGTTCTACTGAGAAGAAAAGAGATGCTGACTGTACCATTAGCATGACTTCAAGCACATCAAGAAATTCTCCTTGATTATTCAGTGTGAGTTTTAGAACTATTTGCTTTATTAGGTTAATGAAATTAACTGAATTGAAAGGAGGAAAGAATCACATATGGGATACTCAAGAAAACTTTCATTCAGCCTTGTGATGAGTCTTGAAGGATTAGAGACTTTTTTAGGAACATGATCAAGAATCTTTCATTTAAATCTTCTTCATGAGAATAAGCATGACATTGTCAGAGGGACAACTTTGGGAATCATGGGAAGAAATGAAGCTTTGTACATGCTAAATGTAGACTACTTACTTGTGATTAAAATTTTGAATTCACTTACCCAATTAATTTCTGTCACCTTTGCTATAAAATAGGCAACCCTTTCTGAGGTGTTATAAAATAGTTGAAGAATCAAAAGTGATATTTTTGAGTAAATGTTATTGTGAAATGCTTTCAAAAGCATGTGCTTGCTATTAATGACAGGTGGTATATCATGTACTTCTTGGCCTGTCATCCTGTCTCTGAGGTACATGTTGTACAGGAAGAAAAGTAGGTAATTATATTTCACATGAACGTCAAATTAAGTGTTCCTTCCTGATAGTTTTGTAAAGTAGAACTGTGGCAGGATTGTCCCCAGTAAATGCTAGAAAAATGAGAAATAAATATCTTTTTACAAAAATGTCTCAAACAAGTTAAACCTGTTTAAAGTGGTTTTCAGTCACTGAATACAGATTAAGTCCCATTTAAACTAACTTCATGGATAAGTCTGAATCATTTTGTTATCTTAATATTTTATTGTATCATATATATGCATGAAATTAAACATAAAGCTTGTATTAAACATGAAGCTTGGTTAAGCCACTGCTGGCAAATTCAAACAATTTTGCTATAAAAGCTGCTTTACCTCTATCTAGTTGTGTAAACAGACTCAGTCTTATTGCTGCAAAGAGGAACAAGTAACTCTTCAATCTTGTTCTGTAAGGATAGAGATTAGTCTTTGTCTCAGGTGTCAACTTTAGTCATTGCCTTCAAGTTTTTATCAGAAAGACACAGTTATGAGTGTGTCATTAAAATGTGTATTCTTCACAAATATATGTCTCTAGAACATTAAACATTCTAACCCTCTGTTTTATATATCACAGTCATATTCCCAAGGAGTTTCTTCATTACTGGGCCTTGTCTAGACTATAATTACTGCCTATGTTCTAATACTGCCACTAAATGTTAAAACTAGATATCAAATATAGCATAAAGGATGTCAGACTGTAGTCATGGGAGTGTCATTTGAAGTACTCTAATTTCACTTGTAGATAAAGCAAATCATTATCCAGAAGACCCTTGACTTTGTCCCATGCCTGTCCCTTCAACTTCAGTTCTTTGAAACCATTTCTTAGCTGTCTTAATCATCTCTTGCTGTGGCAATTGTATGAAACAAATTGTCGATAATCTTCATTAATAAAACATTTACATCCTACTCATAAGCGGCAGTCATGAGGCTTTGCAGCATGGTATAGGATGAGAACTGTCCCATGACACTCTTACCTTGGAACCAGATCTCTCACTTGCAAGGTAACCAAATGCTAGTTCTCCTTAATGGCAGGAAAGGGGAATCACTAAAGGCCAGGACGTCAAGTCCAGTAGAGCAAGGATATTCAAAGCCTCTTCTTACAGTCATTGCTGACTTCCATGCATCACCTCCAGCTCTCCGAATGGGGAATCACTAATAAAGATGAAGGGACCACTCTATGCATAGTATCCACTCCACAAATGATGGAACTTGACTCCTGTACCCATCTATCCTTTTATCTTTGCTGAACCAGAATTTTGAGTTTTAAAAAAGGTACCACAAACTAGTAGAATAGTTTTTTTTAATGAACAAATTCAAGAAATTTGAGGTCGGATTCTAGTTTTTAGAGTCCAAGAAACTAAAAAAAAATCTATGTATAATTTTTCCTGGGATAGGAGGAGCTGACCTTATGAGACAGCATTTTTAAGACTGTGTAGCTGTATCAATAGGAGGTAGAAGACATTGCTCTTCAGTCTTCTGTTTTATGCATGGTATATAATGTGTTGAACACAGATGTCATTGATGTTTCACACATTGCATATGAGGAACTGAATATAGTCATCATTGATGGTGCACAGAAATAAGCCACACAAGTCACATCTTCTCAATTGAATTTTAAAGTACTGGAATAAAGCTGATCACAAAAATGAAAGACATCTACAATAAAAATTTTAAAACTCTGAAAAAAGAAATTAAAGGGAGACATCAGAGGATGGAAAATCCTCTTAATGTTCAAGAGTTGGAAGAGCTAATATTGTGAGAACAATTTTGCTAATTAAAAAAATCTACAGGTTGAATTCAATCCCCATCAAAAGCCCATTGCCATTCTTCACAGATATAGAAAAAATCTTAATTTATATAGAAATCAAATATCCCTGATAGTCAAAGCAATACTGAGAGTTTCCTCTCAGTATTGTGCCTATGGTGTATATCACCATATCTGATTGCAACTTGTACTACAGAGCCATAGTAACAAAACCAATATGGTACTATCATAAAAAGGCATGCAAATTGATAGAATAGAATAAATGTAACGTGGTCTGATTCTTTAACAAAGATGGCAAAAATACACTGGAGAAAAGATAGCCTCTTCAGCAAATGGTGATTGGGAACTAGATACTTACATGTATAATAGACAAATGAAACTACATCTCTACCTCTCATCCTGCATAAAAATTCAATTTGAAGTGTATCAGAGACCTTAATATAAGATATGAAACTTTTGGAGGGAAAAGTGGGGGGAATGATTTAAGAAATAAGCAAAGCAAGCACTTTCTAAATAGAAATTCGGTTACTCTGGAGATTATTGCCAACGATTGAAAACTGGGACCTCGTACAATTAAAACCTGAACAGCGAATGAAACAGTTAATCAAGTGAAGAGACAACCACAACATGAGAGAGGTTCTTTGCTAAATGTACATCTAAACAAGGATTGATTTCTACAATATTCAAAGAACTAAAAAATTAAGAAACCAAGTAGCCTGTCTTAGTGAGGGTTTTCCTGCTGTGAACAGACACCATGATCAAGGCAACTCTTAATAAGGACAACATTTAATTGGATCTGGTTTACAGGTACAGAGATTCAGTCCATTATCATCAAGGTGGGGACATGGCAACATCCAGGCCGGCATGGTACAGGAAAAGCTAAGAATTCTACCTCTTCATCTGAAGGCTGCTAGTAGAAAACTAACTTCCAGGCACCTAGGAAGTGGGTCTGATAGCCCACACCCACAGTGACACACTTACTCCAACAAAGCCACACCTCCAAATAGTGCCCCTCCCTGTGCTGAGAATATATAAGCTATAACATAGCCACATCAATAAATGAGGTAATGTGGGTTGGGGATTTAGCTCAGTGGTAGAGCGCTTGCCTAGCAAGTGTAAGGCCCTGGGTTCGGTCTCCAGCTCCGAAAAAAAGAAAAGAAAAAAAAAATGAGGTAATGAAATAAAAAGAATTCTCAAAAGAAGAAATCAATAAACATTTAAAAATTTCACAAGTTGTAGTGGTAAGTTTAGCTACACTGCTTTGGCTCCTGGTGCATTGTGTTCCTAGTCACCCATCCAACAGCTATTTGGAACAGCTTCAAGAATAAAACACACTGAAACACACACACACACACACACACACACACACACACACACACACACACACATTCATGTGTGTCAGTTAATATTTGACATGTCGTGACTAGCTCAAAGGTTGGGCACTCCTAAATCTTCCCCCCTGGTACTCCTGAGACTCCTAAACATTCCCCTGCTACCTCAGACCCAATTGTGGAAGTGGCCAGTAGCCATTTATCCGAATTCTTACATAGCTGGTTGGCTTTCTTTCCTGCAGCTCTTATGTCCCATCCTTCTTCCCTGAGTCATGGCAATTCTCTCTCCTTCCTTTCTCCCAGTTCCTAACCCACACAAATCTAAAAGTCCTGCCTTAGTCTCCCTGCCCAGCCCTTGGCCATTGGCTTTTTATTAATCAATCAAAAATCAATTGGGGACAAGAACCTTCAACGTTTGGACATGCAGATTCCCTATTTTGGGTACTGGATTAATTCAAAGCATTAAAACCAATCACCAACAAGTCATCAAAAAAATGCAACTTAAAATTAAATTGAGAATGAAGATCATACATGTCAGAATGGCACTCATTGAGAAAACATAACAATGAATGCTGGGAATTATATGAACAGAAAGAAACCCTCATACCTATTAGAAGTATCAACTAGTCCAATCACTATAAAAACTGGTATGAAGGCTCCTCAAAACCCAAGGGTAAATTTATAGTATGGCTCAACTACACTATATCTGAACATTTGCTCCAAGTACTCTAAATCAACATAGCACATCTTCCAGATTCTCACTACCTCACCATCCATCCAAATTCATATCATTTTTTCTTTCTCTTTAAAAAACAGGAAATAAATAAATAAACCAGAAAAACACAAGAAATACACACACCATCACCACCACCAACAACAACAACCCACTAAATCCAAAACCTTAATGTGTAATCAAAAGACAGTCAAATAAATAGTACTCAAAGAATATGAGACAAAATAAAATAAAAACCAATGATTTCACTCCTGCTAGAATGGGCCCTGTCCTTAAATGTGGTTTGTATACCCAATGAGACTCTATTGGAGAAAACTAAGTTTTCCTTTGCAAGAAGCTGTCAGTTAAAAATAGCTTCTGGGTTAGGATTAGTTCACGTCTACTTCTCTCTGTGTGCTGGGACCCTGTAGCATGTAGTTTTGTTTTGTTTTGTTTTTTTCATTTCCCACTATAAGTGGTTAGGCACTGGCAACAGCACTCAACTCACACTCATGGAGAGCCCCAAGCAGGATTCTGCCCTGGTTACCAGCTGAGGAGCTTGCACTTCCCAAGCCATCTGCCTCCTGTGACTAGTTTGCAGAAACTGGCTGCCACTCTCTCTGATCTCCTTAGCCCCATAAAATACGATAACTCCAGAGACGTGTCATACCCAACCAGATTTATAACAGTTAATATTCAACCCCAACATGCCTACGGAAAGAACATAAAGCTCAATTGATATGAATATGAGCTGTATACCTAGATTGGACGAATATATCCTATGTTTCTCAACCATCCATCTATGAAATCCCTAGTTTCTTATGGCTCCTAGGACCATGTGGTTCTGGTTCATCATCCTCTCCTTCAGGTTCCATATGTCTCCTTTCTCTTTTCCCTCTCTAAAACTTTCAGTTCTGCCCCCTCCTTACACTGCCCAAACAGAGGCTTATCTGACCAATTAAGGATTTCACCTGATCACACCTAAGTACAGGCACACTTGAGGGAGCAAAACATACAAACAGGAATCCACAATATTTCCCCCTTTTTGCTCATCTGAAAGGCTCTTTTCTCTCAGATATAAATTGAGCATAATTATTACCATCCTGTAATTTATAAAGTAAAAAATACACCTAAGAGCAAGTTCATCATTTTTGTCAAATAAAGCATTCTACTATCTATCTAACTTAAAAGGACTTATAAGTCTGCAACTGTTATGTCCTGGTTTTAGATTGTATACCATCTGAAAACCATACTTTCTAGTCAATATCATCTTTCTCAATGTTAAATAGCTTGGGTTAGCTAAGAGACCATGGTTAGACTTCAATCCTGCCAGAATTCTGAGAGCGACATAAAATTTACCAGAAAATATATGAAGCACTAACATGGCTTCTGAAACTGAAAGAAATCACAGGAATAGCCGCCTACCTACACAGTACCTTGTTTCTCAACATGTTGGCATATCAGCCTGTGGCCATTTGGCCTAGGATCATCTGACACACCTTTGCAATGCAGAATTATAAAGGACTGATTACCCTGTCTTGGCAGAAATTATCAGTCGACTATTTCTCATGGTGTGTCCTTTTTCTGGACAATATTTTTATCTGTATATGAATAGGCAATTTCTGCTCAGTGGCTACCTTGTCACAATGTACTACCTTGCCTGGAGATAAAGATGCTCAGTTTCTCCTTTGAATCCAAGAATAGGGTGCTGTCAGGAGCAGATATGTCTCAACAGCAAATGATTAAATAACATTAAATGTCACATTCTATGGATTTCTGATGTTCTTGAAAACTATCTATCTAGACAAAGTAACTCTCAGCTATTTCTAATTGAAATATCTTGAAAGCATCCTTACAACTAACTCAGAGCCATGAATTTGCTGTCTGGCCCTTAACTCAAATGCTTAATCATCTAAAATCAGTTTGTAATGGCAGTTAGAGGACTGGGTCTAAGCTTTGTATACTTAAATTTTTGTATCAATAGAAGAAATTCATACCAATGAAAACCTTAAATATATGTCAAAAGTAAATGTTGTACCAATGTAAGAAATTATAACTTCAACTTAGTAGCAATTATAAAGATTTCTTCCAAATGAGATTATGGCTACACGATAAATTCTAGTTATTCCCCCTGTTGAAATTTTGACCATTTCTAAATTCCCTAGAAATACAGCCTAGAATAAATACCTCTAGACTCCCAATCCTTGGGAACCAGCATAATGATTTATACCTTCTTCCTGCTCAATATGGGTGTTGAAATATCTTTGAAGAAGAAGGAATGGAAGGGGAAATGGAGAACTTGGTTAGGCCATAAGAAGGCCATGTCACTGTGGGAATCACCATCCCTGAACTCAATTTGTATTACAGGGCAATAATGATTTAAAAAAAAAAAAAAACAACTGCATGGTATTGATACAGAGACAGGCAGGTAGATCTAGGGAATAGAAATGAAGACCCAGAAATGAACCCAAACACCTATGGTCACTTGATCTTTGACAAAGGAGCTAAAACCATCCAGTGGATAAAAGACAGCTCTTTTTTTTTTTTTGTCAACAAATAGTGCTGGTTCAACTAGCGGTCAGCATGTAGAAGAATGGAAATCAATCCATTCTTATCTCCTTATACAAAGCTCAAGTCCAAGTGGATCAAGGATCTCCACATAAAAACAAATACACTGAAACTGATAGAAGAGAAAGTTCAAAAGAGCCTTGAACACATGGGCAGGAACAATTTCCTCACCAATGGCTTATGCTTTAAGATCAAGAATTGACTAATGGGACCTCACAAAATTGCAAAGCTTCTGTAAGGCAAAGGACACTGTCAATCAGTCAATATAGCAACCAACAGATTAGGACAAGATCTTTACCAATCCTACATCTGATAGAGGGCTGTGATGGTTTGCATATACTTGGCCCATGATTAGAAGGTATGGCCTTGTTAGAGGAAGTGAGTCACTGTGGAGTGGGCTTGGAGACCCTCTTCCTAGCTGTCTGAGGATACTTAATCTGTTCCTGGCTTCCTTTGGGTGAAGGTGTAGAACTCAGCTCCTCCTGCATCATGCCTGCCTAGATACTGCCATTCTCCCACCTTGATGATAATGGATTGAACCTCTGAATCTGCAAGCCAGCTCCAATTAAATGTTGTCCTTTATAAAACTTACATTGATCATGGTGTCTGTTCACAGCAATAAAACCTTAACTACAACAAGAACTAATATCCAATATGTACAAAGAACTCAAAAAGTTAGACTCCAGAGAATGAAATAACCCTATTAAAAATGGGGTACAGAGCTAAACAAAGAATTCTCAACTGAGGAATATTGAATGGCTGAGAAGCACCTAAAAATGTTCAACATCCTTAGTCATAAGGGAAATGCAAATCAAAGCCTGAGATTCCAACTCACACCAGTCAGAATGTCTAAGATCAAAAACTCAAGTGACAGCAGATGCTGGCGACAATGTGGAGAAAGAGAATACTCTACCATTGTTGGTGGAATTGCAAGCTGGTACTACCACTGTGGAAATCAGTCTGGAGGTTCCTCAGAAAATTGGGGATAGTACTACCTGTGGACCCAGCTATACCTCTCTTGGGCATATACCCAAATGACGCTCCAACATATAACAAAGATACGTGCTCCAATATGTTCATAGCAGCCTTATTTATAATAGCCAGAAGCTGGAAAGAACCAAAATGCCCCTCAACAGAGGAATGGATAAAGAAAATGTGGTACATTTACACAATGGAGTCCTACTCAGCTATTAAAAACAATAACTTCATGAAATTCATAGGCAAATGAATTGAACTAGAAAATATCATCCTGAGTGAGGTCACAAAAGAACACATATGGTATGTACCATTGATAAGTGGATATTAGACCAAAAGCTTAGAATACCCAATAAACAATTCACATCTGGTATCAATAGGAGGAGAGACCCTTGGTACTATGAAGGCTTGATTCCCCAGTGTAGGGGAATGCCAGGGATGTGAGGTGTGAGAGGGTGGTTTGGAGGGGGAGCACCCTCATAGAAGCATGGGGCGAGGGGATGGGATGGGAGTTACAGAAGGGAAACCAGGAATGGGGATAACATTTGAAATGGAAATACATAAAATATCCAATAAAAAGGCCATGCCAAGGTTGGGGATTTAGCTCAGCGGTAGAGCGATTGCCTAGCAAGCACAAGGCCCTGGGTTCTGTCCCCAGCTCCAAAAAAAAAAAAAAAAAAAAAAAAAAAAAAAAAAAGCCCATGCCAACTATTTTTATAAGTCTCTGATGGCTAAGTTCTAACTAGATCCATCTGAAAATCTATGACATCAGAGTTCAAACAGGCCAGTTCAACATGTCTGAAAATGAGTCTCATCAAAGCTGTACCTCTGCAATATATAAATCTCACAAACAGAACTTCAGTACCCTTAAGATATCTGTATAAATTATTTTAGTCTGTGTAGTGTGTACAAACTAGTTCAGAATGAAATTTTGCTCCTCGTTTGAGGATATGAAAGACAATCTTTTTTATGAGTCAATTTTAATAATAACCAATCGTAAATCTTTGTTCTGGACATGTGAAGGATGTCACAAAGAATCTTTACCTTTTTGTTTGATTTTCTTGAATCTAGTTCTTCAGGGGGTCTCCCTCTGTCATATCTGATCCATTTTACTCTGGAAGGTGTCCAGAGTCTAATCACCTTTTTTTAAAAATGCAAACAAAGCCTTTCTCTCAAATTAGTATGTTCTTTAGTCAGTAACTAGGAATACTTTTAGCTTGACCTCTCTCCCAGAGGAATAATAAAATAACCACAGAACTCAAAATCACACCCATCGAGATAATTAAACAATTCAAAACAAGTAAAGAAAATTAAACACAGTATGAACCTGTTACTCAGGCTTTGTAATTTGTCAAACCGAGATTTTTAACCCAAATTCGTGGAACCCATGTTATAGAGAACATAAGTAACCTATAAAACCTTACTTGAGTCTTTTATCTTTATAGCATATTTCTATTATCTTTCTTGGAGGCTATAGATTTTTCTGCTAGTTTGGCCTGTCCCTGTACTGAAGGGGTTCCCAGCAAGTCTAGGCCCTTTTCCTGCACTAATTCCAAACCACAGTAAGATTCCCCATGTGACTCAGGCAAACTCTGTATCCTCTTCTAAGTTTAAGCACAATTAAACCAAACTTCTCTTAATACCTGCTTACAGGAAGCAGGTAGCTTTTACTTATACTGTTCCTATTCACAGCAGGGTAACTCAGACTGAACTGGGTCTATCCCTGTGTTTCTTCATTTAGAATTGTACATGCTGGAATCACGTGACTCCTTTCTGCTCTCTGATAAATTAAGTCTCCCACTGTTAAGCCAAGAATCTTAAATTACTAGTGGATTCTTACCTACCATGTTGGATGTCATCTGTAGCTTGTAGTTTAGAGAAAAACAAACTCCCAATATCATGGATTCCAGGGTGTCTTGCCTCATTCAACCTTTCAGACAGATCCAGTCATAACTTAGATATCAGAGAACAGTAACAATTGTTGCCATCCCAACAATTCTATAAATGCCATTACAAACTATTTTTAGGTGATTAAACATACAAGTTAAGGGCCAGATTAAAAAAACTCATGGCTCTGAGTTAATTGTAAGGGTTCCTTCAAGATATAGCTGACAGTAGTTAAAAGACAACAGTCCCGGGATTGGGAATTTAGCTCAGTGGTAGAGTGCTTGCCTAGCAAGCGCAAGGCCCTGGGTTCAGTCCCCAGCTCCAAAAAAAAAAGAAAAAAAAAAGGCAACAGTCCAGATTACTTTGCATAGATAGGTAGTTTTCAAAAATGTCAGAAATATACAGAATGTGACATTTAATGTCATTTAATCATTAAGCAGCTATCTCTGCAATTTGTTTCAGTTTTAGTTATGTTAGTGCCTTCTTACATTTTCAAGTAAATTTTATGTCACTCTCAGAATTCTGATAGGATTGAAGACTAACCATAGTCTCTTAGCCAACCCAGGCTATTTAGCATACATATATACATATATGTATATATGTATGTATATATGTATATATATGTATAAGTGTATATGTGTATATATGACGTATATGTATATATGTATGTATATATCTATATGTGTATATATTTATATATGTATATATGATGTATACATGTATATATGTATATATGTACATATATATGTGTACACATGTATATATATATGTATATATGCATATATGAAGATGGTTTTCAGATAGTATACAAGCTAAACCAGGACATAATAGGTGTACAATTATAAGCCTTTCAATGTTAGACAGTAGAGTGGTTTATCTAAATTGATAGGTTGATGGACTAGATATCATTTGTACCTTATACTATGCAATTTACTTATGTTTTTCTCAATTATATCTGTGAGAAGAGGTTTTTTGTTTGTTTGGTTTTGTTTTGTTTTTTTTCTTGAACCAAAAAGTTGAGGTGTAGAAGAATTTTCCCGTAATTAATTGATTGACTAGTAAAGACAACAGGAAGCTAATTGCTGGGTGAAAAGGAGGAGGTGGACCTTACTGGTCCAAGAGAGGAAAGGGGATACAGGAGGAAGAAAGGCCCTTTTTATGGTGAGGCAGGGAGTGAGGAAGCAAGATGTAGACTGGGATCTGTTAGACCTGGTGGCAGCTTCAACCACCAGAAAGTTCCCAATATAGAGTGGTTGATGAGTTTAGGATGATAGATTCTGTGTCCAGTGGTGTGTCATGTGTTGATTTTAAACTAAGATTGTTGTTTTCTGTTTGCAGTGACTCAGGTGGGCCAGAGGGAAAGAACATAGCTGGGGCAGAATTCGGTCAGGCTTTGGAATGGGAAGACTGGGCAAAGGATGGAGCTCCAGGGGTGAAGTAACCACAGCAGAGTGCTGGCTGGGAAGAGCATGCCTGCAGCTGACTGCAGGAACCAGGATAGTGATCTCAGAGCTCTGGAGAGGCAGAGCTGGCATTTATGAGAGAGACGTTGGCTAGGAGAAACACGCAGTCTCGGGCTCAGGCTATGTACTGGGCTAGGAACAGACAGAGACCACTGATATCTGCGTATAGCCAGATGTAGCTTGGATTGCTTTTAAAAACTACATGCTACAGGCCCCGACCTGGCTTGAACCTATTTTAGAACATCACCCAAAAATGAAGTCATATGAGAATTCAGAGCGCTTGTGAGTAAACAAGAAAACAAGAGTCTTATGACCTCCGTTTCTTCAGAACATAGAATTGTACTCAGAGTGCTCCTCCCAGGTGTAGTGGATAGGGATGAGTTCGTTTTAAATTATTTATTACAACTGGCTATTATTATTTGTTTAAATGCCTCAATAGAAAATACGATTTTGCCATTTGGGACTTGTCTATGTGATTATATGCTTCACTCATGTGAGTCTTTTTTATGATTTTTTATTGGATTTTTTTATTTACATTTCAAATGTTATCCTCTTTCCCAATTTCCTGTCCATAAACCCCCTATTCTCCCCCACTTCCCCTGCTTCTATGAGGGTGTTTCTCGACCCACTCACCCTCTCCTCCCCTCCTCTCCACCCTGACATTCCCCTACACTGGGGCCAAGGGCTTTTCCTCCCATCCTCAGAGTATAAATTGTATAATGCTCTGAATAAAGTTGGCTTTTGCATGACACCATAGTCTACCTCATTTTGGGTTCTGCTCTCTCAGTCCCATCACCTCTAGAACAGTAAACAAACCTGTTCAGGCCCTGTGCACACTGTCACAGACTCTGTGAGTTCATATGTGTGTTAGTCCTGTTGTATTGAGAAAAACACATGTTTCCTTGTTATCTTCCAATCCCTCTAGTCTTATAGTCTCTCTGCCTCCTCTCTGCGTAGTCTACTTAATCCTGAGGGGAGGAGTTTAATGAAGACATACCATTTTGGACTGGGTGTTACAAGATCTTTTGCTCTCTGTATAGTATTCAGTTATGAGTCTCTGTATTATTTCCCAATTACTCAGTGGAAATTTCTCTGATAATGACTGAGTAAGATACTGCTCTATGGGTACAGTAGAATGCCATTAGGAGTTACTTAATTGCTAAGTTCCTTTAGCAGAATGATAGTATTGTTTTCCCCTAAGCTCATGGTCTTATGTAGTCTCAGGTTTCTGGCCATCTGAGCTGTGTCCGTCCAGGGTTTCATGTCATGGAGTGGGCCTTGAATGCAATTAAATATCATGTGGTTACTTCCAAAACATCTTTGCTACTATTGCAGCAGCATATATCATGCATGTGGGTCACCTTTATATGACTGCTAGGTTTATAGGTGGGTTGGTGTTTACTTTTATTGCCTGGTAGCATACACAGTACCTTCCGGAACCATGAATACTTAGTCAGTAGGGGTGAAGATTCTAGGTAAGCACCAGCTCAATTCCCCTGTGTTTAATGAGATGTATAGATGGTGTCTTCAGTAGTAGAGTCTTACTGGCAGATTGTGGAGAGCAACCAATAGCTTTGGCAAACAGTCTGAGTTGTTTGGAGGCTTGCATGGGGCCCCTTTGGTCAATAACTCAGTTAGGTGTAACCTATTCCTGATACTGCGAATTTCACTTGATGGTGAGAGATATCTAGCTGGAGCTTTGTCTCTTCCATTATTTGGTGACTCCATTTAGGTTTCTTTCATATATGTCTATATTTTTAAAAGCTTCTACTGTAGTAGGTTTCCATATGACCCCTCAAACGGCCATTGATTTTAATTTTCCCTCCTATATCCCCTCTTTTATCCTTCTTATTCCTTCCCCTCTCCATTTCAATCCCCTCTCCATCTATAACTATATATTCCCTTTACCTTTCCTTGGGAGATCTTCCTCTTCTTCCCTGTCTCTTACTCTATACCTGACCTCTGTGGTTATTCAGACTTTAGCATCTCTATTGAAAGTTTAAAAGCTAACATCCACATATAAGCAAATACATATTATATTTATCTTTTGGGGTCTGGGTTGCTTCACTTGGAATGAATTTTTTCTAGTTCCATTCATTTACCTGTGTATTTTATTTTTAAAAACCTGCTGATGTACATCTGGGCCTTTTCAATTTCTGAATATTATGAATAGAGAAGCAATGAACATGGATAAGCAAGTGTCTCTATAGTGAGACACAGAGTCCTGTGGGTTTATTCCTAAGAGTGGTATAGCTGGGTCTTGAGGTGTATCTGTTCCCAGCTTCTGGAGGTTTTACACGTTTGCACACATACCAGCCATGGATGAGTGTTCCCCTTATTCTATGTATTCACCAGCACGAGCTGTCATTTGCTTTATTGTTCTTGGCCATTCTAACTGGTGTAAAATAAACATCAAAGTAATTTTGATTTGTGCTTCCCTGAAAGTTGAGAAAATAAAACATTTCATTAAGTGTTTCTTGACCATTTGTATTTCATCTTCTAAGAATTCTATGTTTAGATCTCTGCATCATTTTAAAATCGGGTTATTTGTTCTCTTGATATCTGGTTTGCTTTGGTTCTTTTTATATTTTAGTTGTTAACTCTCTAATGGATATATAATTCATAAAGATCTTTGCCCATTCTGTAGGCTGCCATTTTGTCCTCTTGACAGTATCCTTTGTCTTACAGAAGCGTTTCGGTTTCATGAGACTCCATTTATCAATTACTATTCTTGGTGTCTGTGTTTTGGTGCTCTGTTCAGAAAGTCCTTCCCCATGCCAATGAGCTAAAGATTATTTCTTACTTTCCCTTTTATTAAGTCCAGTGTATCTGGTTTTAAGTTGAGGTCTTTGATTCATTTGGAATTGAGTTTTGTTCAGGTCAGAAACGTGGATCCATTTGCATTCTTCTACGTGCAGACATCCAGTTTCGCCAGCGCTATTTGTTGAAGATGCTGTCCTTTTTCAGTTTATATTTCTGGCTTTGTCATAAAAAATCAGATTTCTGTAGGTGCAAAGGCTTGTGTCTGGGTCTTCAACTTAGTTTCATTGATCAACATGACCATTTTTATGACAATACTATGCTGTTTTTATTACTATAGCTCTGTAGTACATTTTCAAATTGGGGGTACTGATACTTCCGGCAGTTATTTTATTATTCAGGATTATTTTAGCTATCTGGGGGTTTTGTTTTGTTTGGGGTGTGTGTGTCTGTGTGTGTGTGTGTGTGTGTGTGTGTGTGTGTTTGTGTGTGTGTGCGTGTGTCTGTATCTGTCTGTCTGTGTTTCCATATGAAGTTTCAAATTGTCCTTCCGGTTTCTGTGAAGAATTGTGTTGTAACTTCCATAGGAATTCTGCCCTGATGTTTTTGAAATAGTAATAAACAATAAAATACAGCTCTGCTTCTTCCTACAAATGATCTTTACTCATGAACAAATTAGAGTCCTCTTCTGTAACGAAGTTGCATAAACCATTTTAATAAATTCCTTGGGTTTTCTCCAAGTAATAAAAATTAATATCAAACTAATGCAAGAATATCTGAGTGATTATTTTTTTTCTTTGCTTTATGGAAAATTTATTACAACTCTCCAGCCACGCATTACTTTTTCTTCTCAACGTCTTGCTCTGCAGCTTCTTTCGCCCTCTTTGCTCGGATGCCGAAGAGCTGGGCGTTGGCTCGGGCCATCCTCTTCTGTAATGGCTCTGGCCTTTTCCTTTTTGTACACATTCCGGATGGGCATCACAGGTCCTGTTAGCTGCGTGGCCAATTTAAGTTCTTCAGCAGAACTATCTCCCTTCTTCGGAGCAGAAGGCTTCCTGGGGAAAAGTGTGAGCTTGGAGCTGTACTCCTTCAGGCGCTGCACGTTGGCCTGTAGTGACTCAGTGGATTTGTTTCGCCTCCTTGGGTCCACAGAGATACCGATGGTGCGTGCCATTTTCTTGTGGATACCAGCCACCCTGAGTTCCTCCAGGCTGAAGCCCCTGCCAGCCCGGACCTTGGTGTGGTATCTAACTGTAGGGTACCTCATGATGGGCCTGATGGGACCGATCGCGGGGCGAGGGGAGATGCGGCATGCTTTCGCCTGCCTGCTGGGCCTTGAGTCTGCGGATCTTGCGTGCCGGCTGGTTGAACCAAGTGTCTGCTCGCTGCTGCCAGTCCTTGTAAAAGTGGGGCTTCAGGATCATGCCATTCCGGCTGGGCGCCATGGCTGCCTCCTGTACTCTGAGTGACTATCTTAAAGTTTCTAGAATATCTCATAAAAGTCAAGAGCAAGAAAGTGAGCTTATGGTGACTCTTTTGAAACACTCATGCCAACTGTAGGGCATGTACTACTGCTCAATTTTACTATGTCTCCACATACCTTTATACCCTTGCTTAAATGTTAAAGTTTTTCTTAATAAGCTCCAAATTTTGTTTAAGAATGAATAGTAAATTAGGTCTATGAACAAGTAGAGAGAGGAATTGGCCCCATAATAAAATTGCAGCCAAATGTATGCATAATGTATTGGTGTACTAGTTATTTTCTTAATTCTGTAGCAAAATATTTGCCAAAAATCAATTTATGGGTAAGAAGGGTTTAGTTCGTATTTTGTGAGCTGTCAACTAGGTAGTAGAAATTGAATCTAGGTCTTCTGGAAGAGAAGCCAGTGTTCTTAACTATTGGGTCATATATCCAGCCCCTTATGTCATATTTGAAGAGATACAGTCCATTATAGCATGGAAAGCATAGCAGGACCGTCATGTGCTGGGCACATTCTGTCTATAGTCAAGAAGCTGAGAGCAGAAGAGAAGTAGAACTGGGTTACAAAGTCACAAGGCCCATTCCCAGTGACCCACTTTCTGCAGAGGTTTCACCTCCATACCATTCCAAACCAGTACAAACTGGGCACCAAGAGCTCACACAGATGGATCTGTAGTGACCATTTCACATTCAAACCAGCATAGTTGGTATTGATGCTTTTGTGTAATTACTAATGCCACTTACCCTGGAGACCAAGTGGCTGGACTTGTCAAATGCTGGCTATGTCCTTCATTTTTCTCATATTGAAACTGAGCACAACATAAGAAGCTCATCTAGAATTGCAATGTGTTTGAGAAATATTCATTACATAGAGTTAGTGCTCAATACATGCTAGTACACGTTTGACAGAATACAAATACAGTAATCATCACACTGGAACTCTGCGGGCAGAATTATTTTTGCAATTGGCTAACAAGGTTTTCTGAATCTGGAAGACACTTTCCCCTTGTCCATTCTTCATTGTGATCCTTATGAGTGATGACTTATGATTATTAGCTTCTTGTTTGTAGAGATCTATATTTACACCTAGAATACTGCCTCTTTCAGAGTTCTGAATTATTTTGTAAACTCTGCCTATTTGCTTTCATTGTACCACAGTTAAGTATTTCTGGCTTGTTTGTACACATCACCAAGTATTTTTAGACCAGTTTAGCAAAATACTATGGAAGAGGCAACAAACTAAAGTAAGATGAGAGAATGATTTGCATTTAACTTCCAATAAGGCAAAAAACAAACAAACAAACAAAAAAAACCAAAAAACTCTCTGCTCATTAAAAGATGACTATCAACGTTGCTAAGAGGTGTTTGCTAAACTGATAAAATGAATATTGTCTCTTAAATGTCAAAGTGCCTCTATCTGATCTCAAAGTTGAGTTTGAGAAGTTAATCCTTCTGGTATTTGCTTATCACCCAAGCATAGCTTTTCCTCTACCCATACCCGCTGGCTTTTTGTTCAGCTTCAGCAAGTTTTGGCAGTCGCTCTATCAATGGTTTTGAATGAGAAATCCTGCCAGTGGCACTTTGACAACATTTTTCAGAGTTTGGGCAAGAGGTTGGAGTGGTCTAACATTTAAATAAAACGAAATTCAAAAGTAGAAGAATCATCATTGCTACAGTTTTGGTGTCATTGAAAGCTTCAAATAAGGAAATCTCTGCAATATATAGCTCATATGTGTGGGAGTATAGATGCTTTCATCTGCTTTCCCGTAGAAGGAGACACTGTACACACTCTCCAGAGGAGAGAAATAGAGGACTCCGACATCGTGAAATGTAATCTAACATAGCCCCAAATGCACTGTCATCATCTGCAGGCACGCGTATGTAAATGGAGGCATGTGTGTGTAAATGCAGTAACTCATGGTGCGTGCTTGTTCTTGCACAAAGCAGTAACAGTGAGAACTTCCGGGAAAGGAAGAGAGATTGCCTAGAATCACCAGGTCCCAAGCATGTGCCTCAGTAACGACAATAATCAATGTAAAGAGCTCCTCAGACCTCACCCTTGGCTCTCAGAATACATGATGCACCCTGGGAGCAGAGGGTTGAATGTCTCTTACCTCTTAAACAAGCATCCTCTGTACCTGAACTCCTGACTCTTGTATTAGCCTTTCCGGTTATTCCAGTTCAGAAAGGTCTTACTGTTTCCTTGGTCCCAACTCTTGTTGCGCTTGAAGTTAATTACATATTCCATCACAGCAGTGTCAGATTTTTGTATGTCTCCATATGCTTCCTGAGGGAAGGGACTTCAGTTAATGTTTCTTTATATGCTCCCTGGCCCATTATCTGGGGCAGACAGGAGCTTTATAACCACTGACTAAATTGGCACAGTTGCTTTGCCCAGGTTAATATTAAGCTTAGTTTGCATTCTCAGGCCATAAACCACCCAGTAATTAGAGGGCCATTTAGTAAGAGCAGCCCTGCTCGTAGAAGTAATGGAATAGAGCTTGTCTGCTGGCTAGAGGAAGTAGAAAAGACCTAATAAAAATCTGATAAATTATATCAAAACTAACCTAGAATCAGAGTTGGAAGTATATGCAAAAGCCCTTCGTGCACAGCCCCCTTGTTTAGCTAGCCGTAAACTTGTGTTGAAGTTTATTCTAGGTGACACTGAATTAGTGATAACAGTTGGGACCTCAGGCTGGGAACTTCAGCTATTAACCAAGCCTCTGATGGGTAAAGGGTTGAGTTTAGAAGCCAACTAGGCGGCAGTTCAACCCAGTGTTTGCTAAGTCCTCATAAGAAGAAACACTGGGGTTAAGATGCTTTCCTGACCTTTCAGCACTGAGTGAGCTGATTCCTGTGTTATTTCATTTAGTCTCCACAGTGCACAGCACGGAATTCAGTTCAACCTCCACCTGAGAAGCAGCATATGATAGTATGATACGTGTGTGTGTGTGTGTGTGTGTGTGTGTGTGTGTGTGTGTGTGTGTGCGTGTGTGTGTGCTGTTGTTTTTAGTCAGGTTTATGTGATATAAAGCTTGGCTAGGAAAGTCTGAGACCTACAACCAAGGTTATCAGGAATGACACATGAGGATTTGGGGCTCTGGGGCAAACTGTTGTTCATACATGGAATTTCTTCTTTAGCCAAACTTCAGGCCTGCTTTTTACCCAGTTTTTTTTTTTTAATCTAGAATAGCATCTACAAAAAACGTTTACAACACTGAAGACAGCATTCAAAATATCACTACTCTAAACTAGTTCTCCAAGCCTCAGGCTGGTAAGTGACAGAGCTGGATATCCAGACTGGAATGTTTGTTTTTGCAACACACATGAGCTACATAGTATGATCTCTATATGTAAAATTTTGTCATGTTCTTATGCTGCTGTGAGCCCTGCATGTAAGATACCATGCTGATATGTGAATGCAAATGAGAAAGGGTGAGCTGTTGGTCCATACTAGGAACCTCCCTTCCTTTTGGGTCTACCTCACATTCACAAAGACACATAGGATCTCTGGGATTGCCTCAAGCATCTGGGCTCACCTGTGGGCTGACCTCTGAAACGTTCCACAACCATTACAACTGCAAGGAGCAGCACATTGGTACTTTCTCCACATACGATTGGACAGCCTTTATGTTGTATTACACATCCCTTTCCTGCCTTGCCCCCGCCCCTCACTCTCTCACCTCCATGGCTAGAAGTTTGATTAGCCTGGTGAGAGGGCAAATCAGTTCATTTAGCTCTTGTCCTTTACTTGTGCTTCTGCTGTGTCTCTTTAGATCTCTTTTCTAAGAGAGAGAGAGAGAGAGAGAGAGAGAGAGAGAGAGAAGAGAGAGAGAGAGAGAGAGAGAGAGAGAGAGAGAGAGAGAGAGAGAGAGAGGGGGGAGGGAGAGAGAGAGAAACTGTTGCTGCCCTTGTATAGCAAGTGTAGAACAGTGTTTCTGCTGTTGGATAGCCCATGAGAATATGCCCAGAAATTACTAATCTACGACTTTTTAGAACACCGAGGGTTGTGGGTCTGTTGAGAGTTTTTATGTGTCCATGGTCTTGAATAGGTTAAGAAGTAGATTACACCTAACAGCTTCTCAGAATGAAAACCATTCCAACCTTGGGTCCAATAACCAAATGACATTAACTGCCCTATGAAAGCATTTCACACTGGAAAGTCATATCTGCACATTGTCCATGCTACAGATCTTTGCCTCCTAATGGGTAGATTGTTATTACTGAATACCTCACTTGCTTCTGCCTGCTGATCCCAAGTTCACCTAATGATAGCATACTATAGCCAATATGGCTGAATTTCAAAGATACTCAGAGTTTCAAAGATCCCCATCTGTATGATCCCTATGAACCATTTATATTGCCCCCTCCCATTCTCTACCGTAATTATTCCAAACATTTTTCTATGTCCCTCCAAACCAAACCCTTCCCAGAGAACTTAGCGGTTTTCAGACAGAAGTCCCCTCATTTCCCTGGGCTATTTGTTCTACTTTCCCGTCAAAGCTTCCTGTCTCCATCACTCTCCTTGTTTCATTCATTAAATTCTCAGAACAGGAATTCGTTCTTACTTCAGGCCAAGCCTTCATCTGTGGCCTCTCCACATGGAATCTTCACCCCAGATCCACTTCACACCCTTTAAAGGTGTTTTACTCTTGTCTGTCAGGAAAGAAGGAGGGACAGACAAAAGAAGGTGAAAACTCATTGCTGCTCTCTGGCCCCACTCCTCTCCACTCAGGTTTTCTCACTGCTGTGCTCCTGAACCTGCAGTCTCTCGTCTGTACTTGTAAACACATTGGTCATTCGTGTGCCCCACTGGATCCACCAAAGACCGTCAGGACCAATGAAAACTCCTTCCACAGGCTTTGTTGGTATGAGATGTCTGGTGTATCTCCTTTTAAAATGTTTTCTAAACTATAAGACACCACAACCTCCTCATTCTCTTTCTTTTTTTCTTCCATTTTTATTAAATTGGGTATTTCTTATTTACATTTCAAATGTTATTCCCTTTCCCAGTTTCCAGTCCATCAGCTCCCAACCCTCCCCTCTCCCTTCTGTATGGGTGCCCATCCATCCATCCATCCCCTGTTACCAGCCCTGCACCAAGGCAACAATCCCATTTTGGAGCACTGGGGACCAGCCCTGGCAGGACCAAATAGGTTATTTCATACTCCACCAATCCCAGTGGACAAATTTACAGCTTCCCCCTGATTTAATGTGTCCCTGATTGAAAGGATCTAGTTGGTTGACATTTTTTTGTTCTTATGGGGTCTCAAGCCCCTTCAGCTCTTTCAGTCCTCATTCTTTTTCTTTCTTTCTTTCTTTCTTTTTTCTTTTCTTTCTTTTCTTTCTTTCTTTCTTGTTTTGTTTTTCTTTTTTGGGCTTTTTTTTGTTTGTTTGTTTGTTTGTTTTTTCCTCCATCTTTATTAACTTGAGTATTTCTTATTTACATTTCAATTGTTAATACCTTTCCCGGTTTCCAGGCCAACATCCCCCTAACCCCTCCCCCTCCCCTTCTAGATGGGCTTCCCCTCCCCATCCTCCCCCCATTACCACCCTCCCCCAACAATCACGCTCACTGGGGGTTCAGTCTTGGCAGGACCAAGGGCTTCCCCTTCCACTGGTGCTCTTACTAGGTTATTCATTGCTACCTATGAGGTTGGAGCCCAGGGTCAGTCCATGTATAGTCTTTGGGTAGTGGCTTAGTCCCTGGAAGCTCTGGTTGGTTGGCATTGTTGTTCATGTGGGGTCTCAAGTCCCTTCAAGCTCTTTCACTCCTTTTTCTGAATCCTTCAACAGGGGTCCCGTTCTCAGTTCAGTGGTTTGCTGCTGGCATTTGCCTATGTATCTGCTGTATTCTGGGTGTGTCTCTCAGGAGAGATCTACATCCGGTTCCTGTCAGCCTGCACTTCTTTGCTTCATCCATCTTATCTAGTTTGGTGGCTGTATATGTATGGGCCACATGTGGGGCAGGCTCTGAATGGGCGTTCTTTCAGTCTCTATTCTAAACTTTGCCTCCCTATTCCCTGCCAAGGGTATTCTTGTTCCCTCCCCTTTTAAAGAAGGAATGAAGCATTCATATTTTGGTTGTCCTTCTTGAGTTTCATGTGTTTTGTGCATTTAGGGTAATTCAAGCATTTGGGCTAATAGCCACTTATCAATGAGTGCATACCATGTTTGTTTTTCTGTGATTGGGTTAGCTCACTCAGGATGATATTTTCCAGTTCCAACCATTTGCCTACAAATTTCATAAAGTCATTGTTTTTGATAGCTGAGTAGTATTCCACTGTGTAGATGTACCACATTTTCTGTATCCATTCCTCTGTTGAAGGGCATCTGGGTTCTTTCCAGCTTCTGGCTATTATAAATAAGGCTGCTATGAACATAGTGGAGCACGTGTCTTTTTTATATGTTGGGGCATCTTTTGGGTATATGCCCAAGAGAGTTATTCCTCAGGTAGTTCAATGTCCAATTTTCTGAGGAACCTCCAGACTGATTTCCAGAATGGTTGTACTAGTCTGCACTCCCACCAACAATGGAGGAGTGTTCCCCTTTCTCCACCTCCTCGCTAGCATCTGCTATCACCAGAGTTTTTGATCTTAGCCATTCTGACTGGTTGAGGTGAAATCTCAGGGTTGTTTTGATTTGCATTTCCCTTCAATTCCCAACACTTTCTGGGTTTGGAGCTTTGAGATTGTCTCCATTCTACTCACCTGTTAAGCATTAGATGGTGTTTAATTTCTTTTCCTCAAAGCCTTCCTTGATAGACTGAATGCCAACTTATTCTTCATGTGTTTTCCCCCCATCTTTCTGTCTTATTAAAAGACAAGTTTCAAGTTTTGGCTGAAATATCTTTTAAGTTTAAGCAAATTTCATATGGAGTAAAAGTAAAATGTCTCTTCCCAAATCGAATAAATAGAAATGTTTTCAGGTATGGTGACATCTTATTAATCTTACTAGTATCAAGGTAGTTTTACTGTGCATTGCATTATTTTTACTTTATTACATTTTTTTTAATCAATAAGCTTTGTGCCAATACAATGAAATCCTTGAGGGGGAATATAGCACCCAACAGGGTGTCTGGTTTTCTAATGAACACTCAGTAAAGAAACATTTGATATTATTGAATGAATGGATACTAAATTAAGGAGGTAGTTAGGAGTCCAAATTTAAATTAAGAAACATAATTTGGTCCAAGTTATGTACTTACTCAGTGAAGAAGCAGGAGTTGAAGCTGGTCTTTTGTTACTATGCTCATGTGTAATTTTTAAGCTCCTACTTTTTTTAAATAGAAAATCTTTACAATATATTCTAATCACAGTTTCCCCTCCCTACTCCCTCCCAGATCCTCCCCAACCTTTCCACCCATCCAATCCTAACCTTTTTCTCTTTTACTCTCTCTTTAGAAAACAAACAGGCAAATTTTATAAAATAAATTTTTAATTTAAAAAATTGACAAAAGTTCACAAGAAACACACAAAAACAATAAAAATACAAAACTGGTGACTAGTATACAAACGAAAGACCAATGAGATAAAAAGCGCTCGAACAAAGCTATATGAGATGAAAACCAAAAATCTAGATCGCCTTCCTTCTGTGTTGATGATCACCAGTAGAGGTGATGGTTTAGTTAGGAACCAGCTTGACGTCTCCACAGTCAATATGATATGGACATGTTTCCTTCAGTCCTAGGGCCTCACCATCAGATGTGGAAAGAAACCAATAAGCTCTTTTTTGAAAAACATTTATTATTTATGTGAAGGGAGGGCATGCCAGGACACATATGTGGAAATCAGAGGAAAGCTTGCAGGAGTCAGTTGTCTTGCCATGTGAATTCCAGGGATCAAATTCAAGTCATCAGGCTTTGTGGCAGGCCTCTATAGCTGCTGAGCCACATCAGTAGCCCTAAGTCTGTATATCTGTTTGTTACAGCAGCCTCATTGTCTCATGGCTAGTCACAGCTCTTCAAGTATTTTAGAAGTTTATGTTGAAACTGTTTTTCATAAAATTTTTTAGCATAATCTCTCTCTTAATGATGACAGTTTTAGAACATCTCCTCAAGCACATCTCAAGGACATAGGATGCATTTCAATGGTTCAATTCCCAGTGTGGTAATTATGCTCATCTTTGAAGTTTTTCCACATTATTCAACTTCTTTCCTTCAACTTTTATTTGGCAAACCCTATATGCTAACATCAGCAAAAAGTAGAACAAACTTCAAAGCTTCCAGATCTACCCAACGTGGTTAATGGATCAGTTTTCAATGCCAAAGGTCATTCTGGAGCAGAGGTAGGCAAAAGAGTTAATTCTGAAGAAAATCATGTGATGCCAAAGAGTGATGTTGGATGCAGTGTTTTGCCTCACAATTCACCTGAAGCTAGCTGTGCATTTCCGTAAGTCATGGAAACCGGCTATTGATTATTGTGTTGTTGATTTCCTTTCACTTTTGAACATGTATACTATTCTTTAGTTTCCTCAATGCTGGGGATGGAACCCAGTGCCTTATGCCTTATGCATGTTAGACAACTCTCTCTGTCTCTCTGTCTCTGTCTCTCTGTCTCTGTTTCTCTGTCTCTGTCTCTCTCTGTCTCTCTCTGTCTCTCTCTGTCTCTCTCTCTCTGTCTCTCTCTCTCTCTGTCTCTGTCTCTCTCTCTCTCTCTCTCACTCTCTCTCTCTGTCTCTCTCTCTGTGTGTGTGTATGTGTGTGTGTGTCTGTCTGTCTGTCTGCCTGCCTTCCCTGCCTCTACTCCCTTCTCAACTCCCCTCCCCAAGCCCTAAATAAACTGTTCTATTCTATACCGGTCATATGGCTGGTACCTCAGTGGGGGGAGTGATGCCTCATCATGGGCCCACTGAGGCACCCCTCCCACCCCACCAGAATGCATTCTACAGAACACATCAAGTGATCTTTTAAAAAAATGCAACATTGATGCCACAAGACCTGAATTAGAAACTTATCAGTTCACATTTCCCTTGACTGAGATTTACAAACACATTCCCACAGGGACTTTCCAGACTGTAAATCACTCACTAGACCTACCCATCCAAACACCTGCGATTTGTTAAGCTTTCTGCCCTAGATGTCATAGAGGGCCCCTGGTCCCAAGGGAGGGCTAGCCACTCTGACTGAGTTATCCGCGATCTTTATGACTGGCCTTCTCACTGACTCTTCATTCTAGGATGTTTTCCCTTAGGTAAGGTTTTTCTCTCTTTCCTGAGGTGGTTCCTTTTTCACTACTGAAAAATCCTAGGCCTGGATAATCTGTTCTCCTCGTTGCCACTCAGGTACTGGCCTGTGCTCAGCCGCCCAGTTCACCACATGATGACCTGGTGATTGGGCCTGGCAGTTTTCTAGCTACCACATTTGTCCTCAGAACACAGGAATGGGCAAATCGCTAGCTTCTACTTGCCCAGAGTGCCTTGTCTTTGACTATATTTCCAGGCTCCACACTGGGATGTCTCCTGGAAAACCTCCAATCTCTAAAACTAGTGACTGTCTTAAAGGCCCCCAAACTTATCCACATATACAATCAGGTCTGACCCCATTACTCAATAATAATGTCTCCAAGTGACCACCTAATTACACTTTTGGTCCTACCATTCTAAAAGATCTTTATAATTATCACCAGTGATCACCTAAATGCAGATATTTCTATGTACAGGCTTCACTCTAGCTTGTTCTCTACTTTCCACCCCAACTCCTGCCACTGCTGCCTCCTCAACTAGCCTTAGCTCTCTGCTTTGTCCCTCCCCCTCACTTGCTCACAGCTTCTCTCTCTCTCTCTCTCTCTCTCTCTCTCTCTCTCTCTCTCTCTCTCTCTCTCTCTCTCTCTCTCTCTCTCTCCTCCCTGCTTTTGACTTTTAACAGCACTCTCCAGATCTCATTTTGGACTCAACTAGCTCTGCCTCCCCACTTCCATACTCTTTTGCCCCACCATGTCGAGCTGCTGTCATGGAAGCTAGAGGTGGACAGAGTGCAGTTATGGGCACTCTCACTCTCCCAGGCACTCGTTCTCTCCCTGCTCTGCTCTTGAGGCTGCTTTGGCTTGCTTGCCCGCTCTCCACTGTCCAGCAAGGAACCACCAAACACTCACTTTCTCACCCCACCCCGCTACACTTCCACACTCTTGAGGTAGCCACCACCTACCTCAAAGCCCTCTTAGCTAAGGGCAATCACATGACTGCCATCTTTGGTTTGGGCAGTTCCCACCTTACTGCCTCCTCACCTTAGAACATCCTGACTTAGGGTCTCCAATTTCCACCCTGTTTTAATAAACAATGATTTTAATGTTAATGTAAAGATTTACAACAGTAAAAAAAATGTTAAAGATCATTATCTTTTTTTTTTTTTTTTTTTAATTTTTTTTTTTTATTAACTTGAGTATTTCTTATATACATTTCGAGTGTTATTCCCTTTCCCGGTTTCCGAGCAAACATCCCCCTTCCCCCTCCCCTTCCTTATGGGTGTTCCCCTCCCCACCCTCCCCCCATTGCTGCCCTCCCCCCAACAGTATAGTTCACTAGGGATTCAGTCTTAGCAGGACCCAGGGCTTCCCCTTCCACTGGTGCTCTTACTAGGATATTCATTGCTACCTATGAGGTCAGAGTCCAGGGTCAGTCCATGTATAGTCTTTAGGTAGTGGCTTAGTCCCTGGAAGCTCTGGTTGCTTAGCATTGTTGTACATATGGGGTCTCAAGCCCCTTCAAGCTCTTCCAGTTCTTTCTCTGATTCCTTCAACGGGGTCCTATTCTCAGTTCAGTGGTTTGCTGCTGGCATTCGCCTCTGTATTTGCTGTATTCTGGCTGTGTCTCTCAGGAGAGATCTACATCCTGCTCCTGTCGGTTTGCACTTCTTAGCTTCATCCATCTTGTCTAATTGGGTGGCTGTATATGTATGGGCCACATGTGGGGCAGGCTCTGAATGGTGTCCCTTCAGTCTCTGTTTTAATCTTTGCCTCTCTCTTCCCTGCCAAGGGTATTCTTGTTCCCCTTTTAAAGAAGGAGTGAAGCCTTCACATTTTGATCATCCGTCTTGAGTTTCATTTGTTCTAGGCATCTAGGGTAATTCAAGCATTTGGGCTAATAGCCACTTATCAATGAGTGCATACCATGTGTGTTTTTCTGTGATTGGGTTACCTCACTCAGGATGATATTTTCCAGTTCAACCATTTGCCTCTGAATTTCATAAACTCGTTGTTTTTGATAGCTGAGTAATATTCCATTGTGTAGATGTACCACATTTTCTGTATCCATTCCTCTGTTGAAGGGCATCTGGGTTCTTTCCAGCTTCTGGCTATTATAAATAAGGCTGGGATGAACATCGTGGAGAACGTGTCTTTTTTATATGTTGGGGCATCTTTTTGGGTATATGCCCAAGAGAGGTATAGCTGGATCCTCAGGCAGTTCAATGTCCAATTTTCTGAGGAACCTCCAGACTGATTTCCAGAATGGTTGTACCAGTCTGTAACCCCACCAACAATGGAGGAGTGTTCCTCTTTCTCTGCATCCTCGCCAGCATTTGCTGTCACCTGAGTTTTTGATCTTAGCCATTCTCATTGGTGTGAGGTGAAATCTCAGGGTTGTTTTGATTTGCATTTCCCTTATGACTAAAGATGTTGAACATTTCTTTAGGTGTTTCTCAGCCATTCGGCATTCCTCAGCTGTGAATTGTTTGTTTAGCTCTGAACCCCATTTTTTAATAGGGTTATTTGTCTCCCTGCGGTCTAACTTCTTGAGTTCTTTGTATATTTTGGATATAAGGCCTCTATCTGTTGTAGGATTGGTAAAGATTAAAGATCATTATCTTAAATATATGTGTATCCTTAGTTTTGCTACAGCTATTAAGTTACACTGTACTCTCTTCATTTACTAGCTACATTCTAGGACAAATAATTAAACACACATTGTTTAACTTTGATATGCTTAATAGATACTTTTAATCCTGGCAGACATCTGCTAAATATAATGCTAAATATTTAAGCTTATTATGACAGACAGAGAATCCCAAAGACTAGTATTGACACCCCACACACACACACACACAACAAGGTCTCCAAAAAGACATGGGTGCAGGGACAAGACTGGCTGAATTGTGTTATGATAACCAGTAGAAACACTGCTCCATTGCCTTGCTGCCAGGGCTTGGCCTAAACTGTGAACAGAGGATGCCCAGAGAGTTAAATGTCTCATATTGCCTAAGACAAGGTGAGTCATTTCTCCCACATTCCTACTGCACAGTAAATACCTTCTCGTCTTCTGGCCCTTATGGCCAGACTGACTCTGCCCAAGTTGTGATGGAGACCACAGGGACCTGGGAAAACTGTCTAGGTAGTAGACTATTGACCAACCTCTGCCATTTTAACTAATATATGACATCTAGATTATAATTTATTCTTCCTGGATTTCTGACTACATTGACAGCTAAACTAATTGCAGCTTGACAACTAGAAAACAGACCTCTAGCTCCTTACCCCAAGGTGATCCACCACTGTATTAGCTCATTAGTCAATGTGTTAACTAGTTAAGGCTACCAGATCTCTTATCAAGATGACAGACAGGTTTGTCAAACACGCAGACTTCATGATAAAGGGTACACAAGTTCAGATGTAAGCTTTCACAGATGAAACCTGCTACTTCCTTATCTAAACTCAGTTTCCAGTGACTAAATGCTTCATATTTCCTCCCCTTGTTATGACATTGCCCTAACAATCGATGTAGTTCTTATAAATTAGCCTAACTCTAATAAAACATTCCACTATACAATCCAACTTTTATAATCACAAGTTCAAACTTTAAGTTTCCTTTTAACCATAGACTTAAAGTATTTCTCATGCTAAGTCTACACTATTAGCTGTCATAGTTACAAATTTAAGTTTCCTTATCTTCTAACCTTAGACTTAGTGTTTCTCATGCTATACTATCAGCTATCATAATTACAAATATGTTTCCTTTAGTTATAGACTCAAGGTGTTTGTCATACTAAGTCTACATAATCAACTGTCATACCTAAAAGGTCAAGGTTTTGAGTTTCCTTTAATTGTCTTTTAAATGTAAACTTAAAAATGTTTCTCACTTTACTAAATTTATATATATTCAGTTTCCTTGACAGAAGAAAAAGCCCTCCTTGCTCCTTCTGCTCCGTGAAAGGTTTTTGCCTTCCCTAAGCTCATCTTAAAGAATGTTCATGCTGTTAACAACTTTATTTCTTTTACAAACTTATGAGCTCCAAGAAACACTCAGAACTACTCCATGTGGACCAAACAGACTCCATCTGGATAAGGACATCTGGCCTAAGTTCCCATTTGCTACCTATTCCATAGGGTGGAATTCCTCTCCTGATCCCTGAGATTGGGACTCCCCTTACCCCAACCACCAAGACCTAAGGGTTTCAAATGTACACCTAAAACTTTTTTCTCCCAAGTGTATTTAATTTTATTTTGTACCTCTAATATATATGTATATGTTTCAGCATCTTTCCAAGTCCAGACATTTACTCAAAATCTACATCTGGGACAGCTCCAGAGAAGCAACCCACGGATGGTTCCAATCTGCTCTCACAGTCACAGATGCTTCTCCTGGACCCTTCCTCAGCAGGGAAACAACCAACTCTTCTAAAACTGAACCAACATCCCCATCCCCATTTTCTTAGGTTCCCCAGAGATAAACCATAGCTAAA
Source organism: Rattus rattus (assembly GCF_011064425.1). Taxonomy (NCBI): domain Eukaryota; kingdom Metazoa; phylum Chordata; class Mammalia; order Rodentia; family Muridae; genus Rattus; species Rattus rattus. The sequence goes on from NC_046156.1 coordinate 134,559,071, forward strand.
GATTCTGATGACCCGATTCCTGCTTCACCATCACTTCTTTCTAGTTTTTCCTTTTTTAATTAAACCAAAACAAATGAGTGCTGACATTCTTTTTAAGCCTTACCCAACGGTTATCTGGGGATAGCCAGGTAGGCCTGGCTTACTATAAAAGGGGTTGTTTGCTCTCTCTCTCTCTCTCTCTCTCTCTCTCTCTCTCTCTCTCTCTCTCTCTCTCTCTCTCTCGTATGTGTCTATCTTTCTGTCTGTCTCTTTTTCTGTCTCTACTCCCTTCTCAACTCCCCTTTCCATGCCCTAAATAGCCTCTATTGTGCACTATACCTGTCCCATGGCTGGTACCTCAGGGGGAAGGGATCTCAGCGTGGACCTGCGCTCTACAAAACATATTTTGGTCTTTTTAAAAATACAAGTTCTGCTTTCCTAAGTAATAACAAGTACCTGTAATCTCCATAAAAAAACACAAGAAAAGATGTGTTGATAACCATATATAGGGTTATATTTATTCTAAAATATACATTTGGCTCTATTTATTAACAAACACATAACTTTCTAGCACCCAGGGAAAAGGGCAAAATGTGCACTTTTTAGGCCTGCTTTACTTGTCAGGAACTTACTTGCTGGTGGACCTTTTATGGCATGAAGTAATGGAGATTCTTTCACATTGGTTCCTTAAATATCCACTGAGCACTTCCTTAGTTCCTCCTCTTTTCATTTTCAAGACAGTCTCCCTGTGTAGCATGTGTCTCCTGTCTTGGCCTCTTGATTACTAAGTGCTTTCTGTGCAACTGGAACCGTGCTATGTGTCAGGGACCCTGAAAACAAACATAGTCTCCAATCTATTTGGAAACAGGAGTTCAGGTGTACAGAGTCCAATATTGTACATATCAGAGCCCAGTGAGGGCCATAGTGTCCACAAGCCCTGAGACCATGGAACTCACTGTACAACCATGGGAGGAAATGAAGACAGACTGTCCCTGGGTGGCACCTGGTTTGGGTCTTGCAGTCAAGTAGGAGACAGGCTAATATGAGTCTTAAAGGCAGATGGAACTGTCCTCCTCTCAGTCAGCAGAGAGGAAAAAACCTGTTAGGAAACTGGAAGGGCTTTAGTGTGGCTACAATAGACACTACAGGCCTGTAGAGTTGGTCTCATGAAAGGCATGGTAAGACCAGACAAGGGTATGAGCAGGTAATCAGTACAGAAGGGGTTCCCAAAACAGCTCCCTGGGTCTTTTTCTACTAAGAATGTATCCAAATGCCTCTGGAGACCTTGTTCTCAACAACCCTGAGATAATCATTGCCTTGAGTCCACAGAGCCTGTTGCCCCTTACCCAGGGACTAAGGAATGGAAGCTCCCTTCCTCCCTTCTTCACCAAAGAACTTGCCCACAGGCCTTTGATCCCAAATAAGAGTGGCTGTCCTGAGAATCCACACACTGCAGGTCTTTTCTGTCTCCTTATGCCACTGAGATTAGCTCTGAAAAGTAATCCAATGTTACCTTAGGCTGTGTAATGACAACCATCTTGTACCACTATGTGGATGTGTACACACAGACTCTGATCTATCTCTCATGGTCCACTCGAATATTTGCTTAGTAAATCCTCCCATACATTTAAACTCCCCTGTACTATTTTTTCATGATAATGGTTAGATGCTTGGAAAAACATTTACAAATACTCATTACAATGGGGAAAACAAAGGAAGATTAGTAGCACAGAGTGAGTGTGCAGATGTTACTTTACTGAGTGCTTGATGAATCTTAAGTCCTAAGTGTAGCACTTTACATGTATTATTGTGTTGAATATTTATGACAACTTGTGATATAGATTATTGTCTCAAGTAAGGAAACTGTGCCTAGGATATGCTGAATATAAACAGTAGTTTTCTGACCACAGATAACCTTTCTCATTTTTAGAGCTGAGACCCGTGTGTTCAGTTTTAGTACCTAACAAAACTTTAAATCTGGCAAGACAGAACTCAATCTGTGGACCCAATCACTGTTTGATAGCTCACTATGTTTGCCCTAGACATTCTAACTACTATGCCCACCTGTCTTAGTTAGGGTTTTATTGCTGTAAACAGACACCATGACCAATGTAAGTTTTATAAAGGACAACATTTAATTGGGGCTGGCTTACAGGTTCAGAGGTTCAGTCCATTATCATCAAGGCGGGAGCATGGCAGCATCCAGGCAGGCATGGTACAGGAGGAGTTGAGTTCTACCTCTTCACACAAGGAAGCCAGGAACAGACTGAGCACCCCCACGCAGGTAGGAGGAGGGTTCTCCAAGCCCACCCCCACAGTGACACACTTCCTCCAACAAAGACACACCTTCTAATAGTGCCACTCCCTGGGCCAAGTATATGCAAACCATCACACCACCCTTGTACCCCATACCCTTCTCCACCCTCCACACTTCTCGTCCTTGATGAAATGGTTTTATATTCATTTTGGTCATCAATACCCCAAGACTGTGCTCTGGCTTATCAAGAAGGAAAAAGAGTAGGATTCAATGTTTAATATGGACACAGTTACAGTTAGTGTGTACTTTCTCACAGTGTTCTCTTCAGACTTCCTAATAGTGATGAGGATTCTTTTTCAATGGGGTTGTTCATGGGTGACTAGTTGGTATCTTTAATTTATTATTATTTTTTTAAGATTTATTTATTTTATTTATATGAGTACACTGTAGCTGCCTTCAGACACACCAGAAGAGGGCATCAGATACCATTACAAATGATTGTGAGTCACCATGTGGTTTCTGGGAATTGAACTCAGAACCTCTGGAAGAGCAGTCAGTGCTTTTGACTGTTATTCCATCTCTCCAGCCCCTAGTTGGTATCTTTAAAGAGCATTTATTTATGTATTTACTTTAACTATCATATTTTCAGAAGCTCCTCTTTAATGTCTAAACACAAATGTGTTTTTAAAGCCTTGTTTTGGCTACACCTGATCTGGGCACACACTTCTATAATTTGTTATGTGTAATGTAGAGGCAGGTGTTCTGTTATATTTAGTCTATGGATAAAAATATTGCTAAGTCAGCTTAGCACATTTTGAAAGAGGTTAAATGAAGATCACAAGGATAAATAAAAGTGAGGAAATGTAGTCTTTGGTGTCATACTACAAACATAAGTTTATAATAAGATGTACTAAACTTAAATACTCTTGGCTGCTGCCTTTTGCAGTATCATTAAGTTAAGCCATTAAAAATGGTTGAGATGAAATCCAGGCATTTTGTCAGGGTCACAGAGCTCAGTCAGCCCTTGAGTGGGAAGGGGAAAGGTGGGAGGGATTTAACTGTAGTGTTTAGCAGTTTGAGTCTGTGCGTGTTTGAAGACTCATGCTCCTAGGTGCTCATCCGATGCCCCATCAGCTTCCCATCACAGTGTCCTCCTGATCTGCAGGGCTCCTGGGCCATGGTCAGGGGCGTCTGTAATGTCAGTTGTCACTGGTACACACTTTGTAGCCTTTCCTCCCCAGACCTTTGAGCAAAAGGTATTTTCATTGTAGAAGGTCCCAGAGCATAAACCATTATCTCCAACAAATCCAGTATCAGCTAGACTTTTATATATTTCTCCACATAGTAAAGTACCTAGAAAAACCCAGAAAACATGGCCTTGAATTTCAATCTCCAATGGAATGAGAACTTTAGTGTTGTTTTGGGGTCTACACTCCTTAGCAGTTGATTCCCTCTCAGACACTGATAGACCTTATTCCTCTCACAGATAATAGGCCTTACGTCATTATTTTCCCACTCCTGCCCCTTCCTTCCCTTTCTTTTCCAGTGCTAGAGAGCAACATTTTACATACCTTTTACATAAACAGTGGATCATGTAACTCTCTAAAGGACCATATGTGAGTATGATACAGTAATACATTAATACAGTAATAATCATTATGAGGAAACTGGTTTCTAAAAGGAAATAGAGTCACATTTGCTTTGCAACACAACACATGTCATATGGTTAGCCATGCGAGAGCCATTCCTTCATTCCCAGGCCCATGCCCTTAAAAATCAAAATCTAGCCTTAGATAACCCCGTGAGTATAACGAGAGCAGCCGTAGTTACAGCCAACTCATCGATAACAGCTAAGGAAGAAGGATGGGAAGAGAAAGCAAGTGAGGGTGTGTGGGGTGGAGAGGGAGGTTCTAAGGCGGTGAGTGAGTCATCGCTCTTCCCCTTAGCTTTTTAAAGGTCACCACACCCCAGAACCGAGCACAAGTGTAGAGCACAAGTGTAGGTGTGAGTGTGGGCAGGTGGGGGACAAAATGCCCAGAACATACGACACTTTTTCCTGAATATCTCACGGTTTGGTGAGGAAGGCTGGTGGTCAACAAGTCTGGTGGGAAGCATACTTGACAGAGGTACAGAGTTCTCTGGTACTGTAGAGTCCACGGCGGGCAAGAACACTTCCTTCCGCTTAGTCCAAGCTGGGATGTTCACCTAGAAATGCTGGGCCCTGCAAAGGGTCTTAAATGATTCACAGGACAGATGCAGCGGGGACATTCCAGAAAAGGGATGATCCTTACTACCAATAAGCACAGTTAAAAGAATCAGTTATGAGAATAGACACATGCGGTGTTCTGAGGACAGCAGACTGCATTCTCCGAGCACAATTTGCTTGGGGTGGAACCGTGCCGCGGTGGGAAAGCAGGTATCAACAGCTAACAGAAGACAAGCTCTGCTCAGCTGCTCGTCGTCCATGCTGCCTTCCCCAAGTCCCCAAACTAGTTTCTGAGAAAGAAACTTGAGGCTTCTGTTACTGTTTTCTCATATTTAGGACACTGGATGAAAACCTAGCTTGCTTACATTAGACCACATTACTTAAGGGTTAAGATAACGGGAAATTAAGAACTCCATGAGCTGCAGCATAGCCCCAGGCATCCGCTTAGCTCCGTGGACATGAACTGTTCACTGACCACAGTGGATTCATTATTGATAAGAATGAGCCGGTACACAGTATCAGGCTCACAGCTCTGAGAGGTATATGTTGTCAGTTGGAAACAGAGTATCAAAGACTTTTTTTTTAATTACAAAAAGCCTAGACATGTTCAAAAATTGTCATCAAAGAATAAGTTCCTGAACAATAGACTCATAAATTAAAATAACACTAAGTCTTAAAGCCATACTTCATTGCTTAGCTCTCAGTAATTACTTCTCAAAGTAAAAAATTAGAGACAAAATTAATCTCCTGAAGGAAAACAGATTTTAAAAGCTTATCATTTTCTGTTAAACTGATCATTGTAATTATGGTTCTGAGTTTCTTAACGTAAGAAAAAAAATGCTATCCAATCACACAGATCCCATAGTATGCTTGGTTTCATCTCTTTTCCTTTTCTTAACAACCTAACAGACTTAGCCTGGAACCTTTATGAATCGTAGAGAAGCTCATCCCCAGCTCTGGCTTTCATACACCTGAGAAAGCTCTGAATTGTATGTGACAGCTGTTTCGGTACCTGTGTTTTTATTTCAAGGATGACATATAGCCTGAAGATGATATCAAAGAAGAAGTACAAATAAGCCACACAACCCCTTACATTTTCATAAACTGAAATGTTGTAACTGATCTAGATGCATCACTGGGCACTCGATGGTCACTTACGCTCTGCATTTTGACCAGTTATAAATCTCTGTAAAGCCTCCATCTACTGTGAAAAAAAAAAGTAACTCTTTGGTGAGGAATGAGAGCTATCTGTACTTGTGGATATAAGGGTAAGTATTTAAAATATAAGTGCTTTCTGAAAGGCTAGAAAGATGGCTCAGTTAACACTGGCTGCTCTTACAGAAGTCCTAAGTTTGGTTCCCAGAACACGTACTATAGTTTACAAATATCTATAACTCCAGTTCCAAGGTATCCTCTTTTGACATCTATAGGTACCAGGCATGAACCTAGTGCACACATACACATACAAGCAAAATACTCACCACATGAACTAAAATAAATCTAATTTAAAATTTTAAATGCTTTTTTACAAACACATTTAAATAAAAACAATCAAGAAAGTTTAATAACAGTTTTAATAATTAAAACTAACACTATCTCTAAAAAGCTACATAAAAGTTGAATTTTTCAATTACATGTCCAAAACTTATACAAAATATGAGTCTTCTTGGAGCTTTCAGATGGCCAGCTAAGAGGCCTCCATTCAGTCAGGGACTAAAAGGGATCATGACTACACAGAGAATTATTAAGATTTATTATTCTTTTGGATTAAATTACTATGTATCAGATGGTTCCAATTAACCCACAATATACACCAGGAGGCTACCACATCAGTCATTAGCCTTCTGATAGCTGCTGTGACTCAAATAAGTGCCTCCCCAAAGCCCTCCCCAGGCAGTACTGCCGAGCCATGACGAAGCTTTGAAGAAGCAAGGCCGATTGGATGGTAGGTAGATGGCTAGGTTACCAGGGACATACTCTCAAAAGAATAGTGGAACTTCTCAATCCCTTCTTCTCTCTTTACTTTTGAGTTACTGTGCAATGAATAGACCTCTATCATGGTTCCCGCCCTGGTGCACACCACCACAGACCCAAAGCGACAAAGCCAAGTGTCCACTCACGGAAACCTCAGAAACCATGAGCCAAATTAGACCTTTCCTCCTTTTAGTTGATGCTCCCTGGTACTTTGCTACAGTAGAAAACTGATGAGCACAAAGCCCAACATATGTTTATTCATGATCAATACTTTCAACAAATTCTCACACTTAATGATTCTATTCTAGACAGAGTTAAGAATTTCTTCCCATCCCTATTATCTGTAAACCAGCCCAACCAAACCTCTCACTGGACTACTCTGTCACCCTAGGACATTCCTCCAATCTTATCCCTGCTTATCCATTATCTATAAGGCACCCATAAGACAGAGGGCATCCCTGAGTCCATAGTCACTTCAGCCATACAAGAAATAGCAAACCAACCCCCATATTCAATGGCTTCTTGAGTAGCTGTAACATCCCAGACTTAATGTTTACAGACGTAGGCCTCTCAACCACGTATGCCTGGCTCTCATCAACACCTCAAACATAGTATGCTGTAGTCTTTACAGTTTGCTTCTGTAATTATTCATGACAGCTTATTTATTTTGTTTTTAAAATAAAAAATGTATAAGTCATTCTCAAAACTTCTGGCCCAAATTATATTAAAAGAATGGTACCATTCAGTTATGTTTTTAATAAAGAGAATGAGAAACATTCTCTTTATTTTCCTGTCTAGAACCAACTTTTTGTGTCCTTCAGTAAGATATATCACAGATAATCATGGCCAACACAAAAAGGCAATTTGAAGAAAAAGTCAGAATGATGACATTAATTCTTAATTCTTTCCTTATTACTTACTGGGAACTTATCACAAGAAAGAAAACACTTGGAGGAGTTAACATCCTTTAGCAAGGCCCAGCTTCAGAGAGTTCTCTGTTTGCTGTCATGAGTCATTTCTCACACCTCCCATGAAAAAAGTTTTCCTCCTAAGAACCTGGTCTGCCTGCTGCAGTAGAGTCCTTCCCACCCACTTTCTTCTGAGAGAGGAAAGGATAAGAAAAGAAAGAAGAAACTTCCTCCTTTCATAGTTAGGGGAATCTTTTCTTGATGTGGTTTAATCCATACCTGGAAAGTGTGAATTAAACAGGATATAAGGTATACCTAACAAGTTTTAATTTGTGCCCCCCCCCGAACCTTTTCGTTTCTTCTCAATGAGCAAATTTCTACCCGCAGATCTTTGCATTGTCTAAGCATTCCCTTGATATGATTTCTATTGGCCATGGTGTAACCTTTGCTTGCTTGTTTGCACTTGTCATAGAGACTAGATGGAGGAAATTGGACACAATAATTAATTCAAATTCAATACCCAGAGGTGCGTCAAGAAACCTGACCTTGACTCTCAAGTTGCAAAAGATACAATTCAGAGAAAACATGATATGCTTTCTCCCTTGGTATTTTGATGATAGGATTATAAAGCCAAATGGAAATTACTCCTGCTGTATTGCGTTCGCTTTAAACAGCCTCCACCACAAGTAGCAGAACTATAGGTAAAACGATATTATCCATGTACTTCCTGGATTGTTGATACTACCAGCCCAAATGCATTGTGGACATTCGAAATGGTCTTCCTGTAGATAATAGATAAAAAGGGTCCTTCTTCTACTCATCACACTTCCATTACATATTCTTGTGGGACTCCTAACAGTAGGAATGGGTGGCTGTTTCTGACTCTGTTGCCTTTTTCTCCCACTGGGATGCCTCATCCGGCCTTGATTCAAGGGGAGGTGCCTAATCTTCTGTAGCTCATGCTATTTGGTTGATATCCCTGGGAGGCCTGTTCTGTTCTGAAGGAAATGGAGGAGGAATGGATCTAGAGGAGAGGGGAGGTGTAGCAGCAATGGAGGGGTCACCTCTATGTAAATGCCCCTGGGGGCTGCTTAGCTTCAAAAGCATCTCCTGCAGGAAGACCTAATAATTGAGGACTTCCTGAGAGACCAAGGATTGCTGGTGTGCAGACAGTGCCAGCCAATTGAGAACTGCTGCTTAGAAGAGATGCTTTCTTGGGACCAATGGGGCATGAGTGGAGGGTATTAAAGGAACTTGTAGCAATGTTCAGATGAGCATATTTCTCTCCTGCTCCTCACCACCTTACCTCTAACACCCAAGGCCAGATAGGGTGGGCAGGGAGTAGTTCGGGGCACAGGGAGGGACTAGGAAAAAAGAAGGAAAGGAAACTGTGGCCTGGATGTAATATATGAGAGAAGAATCAATCAATCAAAACAAAAAACCATAATGGATGGCAGGACTGCTAGATTTTCTGTTTGTTTTATTTCCTTTCCAATTAGCAATTCTATAATGGAATAAATACCATGAACTTAGTTGTATGAAAGGTTGGGGAGACAGAGGCATGCATGTTGAAGATAAGCTAGGCTGGTTTCATGAACAGTGAGCATTGGGTAAGTTTGCAAAGCCTCACGGTGTTTCACAGCTATGGCCACATGGAGATCTCCTCTTGCAGGTTGGCACTTGGCTTCCGTCTGTTATGGCATTGTCATCAGCTCTCAGCAGGGTCTTGGCTTCTTGTGGTCTACAGTCATCCAGCTGTGCTTTTGGACTGTGTAGTCAGTCACATGTGGATGATCACTTCATAAACTTTGGGTGACACTTACTAAATCTTTGAGCAGAAAACACTTCCAGTAAATTACAAGCATCATCTCTCCTCTTGATTTTTAGGGGAAACATTCTTTAAAGAATCTCTTATTCCTTAGTACGTAACATCTGTTAACATCCTGATGAATAATCTCCTGGCTTGTTTGTTTACATGGGTTCTTCTGTGACAATGACCTGTAATTACACAAGGCATGCAATGTTATCCTGCCCTGTACTTGTTGAGCTTCTACCCTCCCCTCTGTTCACATGTGACCAATTTTAACGTCTGCCTACTATTACATAAAGTGCTATTGCTCTAGCTTGCTTGGCCACAGTATTTAGTTTTTTGTTTCCCCCCTGACTCAAACACAGATACTGCTTTTGTTATTATAAACACTTTTGTAATGATCACCTTTGCATTGGAGGACTAGTTAATCGCAAAACATATTCAGATTTATGGGTCAGCGTGCAAATTTGCCTCACAGGGACATTCATATAGGGAATCTAGCTAGTCCACGACATCTTCATCGTCATTGAGTGTTATGATATTGCTGATGACATTTCCAGCTTAGCAGACACCTTTGACTGCTTCAGCTTGTGATTTTTATCTCTCTGGTCACTAGCTAATTTTCCTGAAGACTGGCTCAGTGTTTATACCTCTTCTCTTGTTATTTCTTGTCTCTTATACATGCATCGCCCTTCTCCCCTGCCTCTTGTTATTCTTCACCTTGGCATGTGTGAACTCACTACCGGTCACTTTGTCTCATCTTTGTTTTATGTTTCACAGTTACACACACAGAACTGTATGTTTTTCCTGTATCTACATCTGGATGTTGGCTCCTTATTGACTTGTTCTTCTGACCTTAAGACACTTTCCCATAATAAAAAAAATGCAATCTTCTTTCTTCTAGATTTCCCTTTTTACAATGTTTAAATGTGTACAATGTGTACGTTATCTAAAATTATTATCCATACATGGTATATGGATCCAGACAGTTATCCTAGTTGCTGGTAAATGATCTTATTGGTTTGCTGAATAAATAACTGTGACATTACATAATACAGATATAATTGTGTATTATGTAGACAATTGTAGGACAACACACCATCTTACTAAGTGGTCTATTTATAAAGACTTAATAGTTGAAATGATTATAGCTCTGTATAACTGCAGTATAAAGGCACAATCCATATGTCTCCATAATTTACATTTATTAGACTGTCTCTTGGATTTTACCGCACAGCATACTTTTTCAGTATAATTATCTTGTCATTTCTCCTATAAAACACTTTTAGATTTTTTTCCTTTAAAACTCAATAATACACTTAAAACTCATGTAAGATGCGACATTAGTTATAAAGAATAATGAACAAGTCTTGAATCGGATAGAGTTAGCGGAAGGTCATTCTTGTCGTGTGCAGACCATTCTGGAATAAGCAATGGCAGTTGTATCTGGCAGGTGTACAATGAACAGTTTACAAATTACCATACTGCATGTCTGGTCATCACAGTGTGATATGTAAACATTTTATATACACTCTACCTACCTATACACAGGATATTTCTGACTTGTAGGCATTTTATTGTGTTTGGTTCCAGATTAAGAAGCTGGCTAAGTGCTTCAGTGTGATATGCCTATTAGAATTTTTCTTACATTTTTCAAACAATGAAGAGACCTGTAATCCCAGCATCCATGAGGGTGGCCTGTTTGTGCCAGTCTGTCCTATACTGTGGGACACTATCCCCTCCAAAAACAAGGCAAAACAAAATAAAACCAATAAAATTAATAAACTTAGTGGTAAAATAATAGGAACTAAGACCCTAGGCACTATCTATGGCCAGTAAGTCTGATGATCATAAACAAATAACTGAAGTAAAGGAGACCTATTTATTATTATTATTATTATTATTATTATTATTATTATTATTGCTATTACTATTGTGGGACCATAATACCCTGATATTAATATTTATATTTTTAAATTTGGGGGTTTTGGGAACTTTTTAATTGGATATTTTATGTATTTACATTTCAAATGTAATCTCCTTTTCCGCTCTCCTATCCTTCCTCCCACTCCCCCTGCTTCTATGAAGATCCTCCCACTCCCGCTGACCCACTCCCACCTCAACACCCTGGCATTCTCCTACACTGGAGAAACAAGCCTTCACCGGACCAAGGGCTTCTCTTCCTATTGATGCCAGGCAATGCCATCCTCTGCTACATATGCAACTGGAGCCATGGGTCCCTCCAAACAACTCTGATTGTTGGTTTAGTCCCCGGAAGCTCTGTGGTGTCTGGTTGGTTGATATTGTTGTTCTTCCTACGGGGTTGCAAACCCCTTCAGCTCCTTCAGTCCTTTCTCTAACTTCTCCATTGGGGATCCCATTCTTAGTTCAATGGTTGTCTGCGAGCATCCTCATCTGTATCGGTAATGCTCTGGCAGAGCCTCTCAGGAGACAACCGTATGAGGCTCCTGTCAGTAAACACTTCTTGGCATCAGCAATAGTGACTGTGTTTGGTGGCTGTGTATGGGATGGATCCCCAGGTGTGGCAGTCTCTGGATGATCTTCCCTTCAGTCCCTGCTCTACTGTTTGTCCCTGTATTTCCTCCGAGAGTATTTTTGTTTCCCTTTTAAGAACTGAAGCATCCATATTTTGGTCTTCTTTCTTCTCAAGCTTCATGTAGTCTGTGAATTGTTTCTTGTGTATAGTAAGCTTTAGGGCTAATATCCACTTATCAGTGAGTGCATACCATGTGCGTTCTTTTGTGACTGGGTTACCTCACTCAGGATGATATTTTCTAGTTCCATCCATTTGCCTAAGAATTTCATGTAGTCATTATTTTTAATAGCTGAGTAATATTCCATTGTGTAAATGTACCACATTTTCTGTATCCATTCTTCTGTGGAAAGACATCTGGGTTCTTTCCAGCTTCTGACTATTATAAATAAGGCTGCTATGAACATAGTGGAGCTTGTGTCCTTGCTATACGTTGAAGCATCTTTTGGGTATATGCCCAGAAGTGGTATAGCTAGGTCTTCAGGTAGTTTTTAAATTTTGTTTTTATTTTTAACTTTTCTTAATTAACTATTGAAAACAAAAGTCATGAGTCCATAAAACTGCCAAACACTTGAACACATAATTACTTGTTTATACAAGAATATTTCTTACATAATCACAGTACAACCACACATGTCTTACTGCCATTAACCATGAACTCTGCCCATATTTGTCCAGTATCCCCAAAATATTCTTTATACTAAAAGGATCCAGTCTAGAGGACTGTGCTTCATTTTACCATCACGTGTCCTCAGTTTGGTTCTTGCTGTTCTCCCCCACCGTCTTTAACCTTAACTTAATTAAAGAATGTCCCTCAATTTGAGTTAGTTTATTTTCTAAATTTTGTTACATTTATTTATTGTGGTGTGTGTGTGTGTGTGTGTGTGTGTGTGTGTGTCCCACCACAACTTCCATTTAGAGGTCAGAGGACAACTTATAGGAGTCAGTCCTTTGGAACCCACGTATTAAATTTGAGTTATCAGGCTTAGTAGCAAATGACTCTACCCACTGAGCTATCTTTAGGCCTTGGATTCATCTATTTTCTCATAATTGAATTGAGGATTTAAATTTATAACAGAAATGCCGGGGTTGGGGATTTAGCTCGGTGGTAGAGCACTTGCCTAGCAAGCGCAAGGCCCTGGGTTCGATCCCCAGCTCCGAAAAAAAAAAGAAAAGAAAAGAAATGCCACAAAAGTATTATGTATTTCTCATGGTAATTTTTACAGAGTAAAATAATCAGCTATTTCATTGGTTTCATTCTCAGAATTATAAAATATTAAAAAAAACTCATTCTCTACAACTGGACAAAACAACCAATATTTCTTAATTTTGCTTTTGGTTGGCAGCAAATAAAAAAATGGCCTCTGTAATAATAACTATTGTTTAACAAATCATTTCAAACTACTGTAGCAAGAGCTAGTTTCTAGAGCAGGATTCTCTAGGTTGGCAGTATAGCCTGGGGCCAACTGGGCGGGGACTTCTGGGCTGGGCTGATGTCAGCTGCACTGCTCAAGTTTGTGGTCGGCTGTGGGGCCAGCAGGGATGAGTCATGTCTTCACAAACACACCAGACTCTTGAGGCCGAGGCTCAAAATGAAGACATCATCACTTCTACTATATTCTATTGGCTGGAAGTCAAAAGGTCAGACAGGTTCGGATTTCGTATAACTAACAGTTTCCATAAGTATAAGAGCAAGTACCTGTGAGTAAATAATTAATTCAAAGAAAACACTGTTGTGTTTCCTTGTCGCTGAGCAAGAAACTAGCTCAACCTTAGTAGCTCAAAAGCACTGATTTCTCTAGGGAATTATTTATATCATAAACTGTGATGCAAAAATGAGACCCATACTTTATAGTTTTATAAATATCCCATGAAATAAATGAGATGGGTAGCCAATGGTAAAATAACTAAGACTTATATGCCATTATAATGTTAATTTCAGATAGCATATAAAATTAAACACTTAAAAAAATCTAGAATATGGAATTAATTTATCCCATTTATCCACGGGGAAAGTTTCTTAACTTTCCATAAATGTTTTTCCAGTATAAAATTACTCTTGAAAAAAAATTCAGCAGTCTTCCTTTCTGTTATGTTTTTAAAATGCTTTATATAATCCTGGGAGGCAGAGAGTGGGAAAGACCTGGGTGGGAGAAGGAAGGTGCATGGGAAAAGGTGGACAGGATCGGGTACAGGGTGGAGACAGGAGAGAGACCCAAAGGGTCAGCGGAATGAATGGAAATAGGCAGCTGCCGGGGGTGGAGGGCAGGGGAAACCTTTAAAAGTCCCAGAGACCTGAGATGGACTCAGTGTGACAGACCTCAGGTCAAAGTGCTCAACAGTAGGAATGTGGAACCTGAAGAGAGCACCTCCGTAGTTAGACAGGACCCCCAGTGGAGGGATGAGGGCATCAGCGCATCCACAAACCTTTCAACCCCAAATTGTTCATGTCTAAATTCAAGAACAAAAATGGAGCAGACTGAAGGAATGGCCAACCAGTGACTGTTCCAACTTGGGATCCATCCTGTGGGCAGACACCAAACCCTGACACTATTAGTAACGCCATGTTTACTTGCAGGCAGGAGCCTAGCATGGCTGTCCTTTGAGAAGCTCTACCTGCCAACAGCTGAGTGAGACAGATGCAGATACTCACAGCCAAGCATTGTACAGAGGTCAGGACTCCTGTGAGAGAGTTCAGGGAAGGATTGAAGGAGCTGAAGGGGATGGAAACCCTGTAATAAGACCAAAACTATTAACTGACCCAGACCCACCAGAGCTCCAGGAGATTGAGCCACCAACCACAGAGTATACATGGACTGGTCTATGGCTCCGAGCACATATGAAATAGAGGACTGCCTTGTCTGGCCTCAGTTTGAAAGGATGTGCCTAGTCTTCTAGAGACTTGATGTTCCAGGGAAGGGGAATGCAGGGAAGGGCACCCTCTCAAAGATGAAGGGGAAGTGGGATGAAGTGAAGAACTCTCAGAGAGTGTACAAGGAAGGAGGGGAACATTTTGAGATGTTAAATAAATAGAATAATTAATTAATAAAAATATTTTATTAATTCTTTAAGAATTTCATTAAATGTAGTTCGAACACATTCATCCATCTCAACACCTCTTCTTACCACACCCTCAACTTACCACACTCTCAACTTACCACACATATCTCTGATGTTTCCTATTCCTCCTCTTCTCCTTCTTTTCTTGTCCCATCAAGTCCATTTTGTGCTGTCCAGATAGCCTTGAGACTGATTCTCCTCTCTCCCAACAAATACCAAATGCTAACAGCTCCTTGACTAGTGATGGGATTACATGCTGCCTCCACTCATCCACTCCCACTTACCCCACCGGCCCTGCCTCCACTCCATGCACAGGGACTTTTGTCTGGCTGGAACTTGCACGGCTCTTGTCCATGCTGTCACAATCACTGTGAGTTTACAAGTGCATCTGCCCTGCTGTGTCTGGAAAATGGTTTCTTGAAGGTAAGGCACCACCTCTGACTCTTAGAATCTCTTCTGCAAAGGTTCCGAGCTCTGGGGTGAGGGTTATGATTCAAAGGAGTGCTTGAGTTAGGTATGAGTACCCTACAGCCTTGTTCTCTGTACACTGACCTTGAGGGGCTCAATGTTAACTGCCATCTACTGCCAGTGGAAACTTCTCTAATGAGGGCTGGGAGATGATCTGACCTATGGGTATAGTTAGCAAGAAGTCATTTCCAGTGTGTTATCTGAAATTTCTTTCTTTTATTTTCGAGATTATAACAGAATTACACCATTTCTCTCTTCTTTGTCCTCCCTCTAAATTCTCCCATATACCCTTCCTTGCTCTCTTTCAAATTCATGGAAATACATGACCCCTATTTTCACTGATTGTTGCTATAGGCATACATATATATTATATATATTTCTAAATATAACCTGCCTAGTCTGTATGTTTTCAGGCCTAACATTCAATATATGAGTCTGCTTTTTGGACATTAGCAGGTGAAAGGATTTGGAATATTTGCCCAGACAATTTAAGACCCAAGTCTATTGTCTTTCACTAAGGAATTTGTTATCCTCTGTCACTTTCCGTCTCTGATTGTCTTTTTATCTGTAAATACAGTGAGCATTAGTACTTGTACCATTCATGGTTCATGGCTACATTTACACTAAAACCATCCTGAAGGGCCATGATATGAATGAAACCATTTTCTGCACCAATAAGATCATGCCTACCCCAGGGCTTCTCTTCTTAGCTGACTTAATAGCAGCTGTGTATAGCTACCTGAATTTTTTCCAAGAAGTTTTCCAGGCCTTTCATGTCATAACTTTCAACATTTCTTTTTATCAATATGGACAGTGTGGAATTTTATTTGTCAGTTTTCATTCAGGTGATAATGTCTGCTCAATTAAGTATGGTTTAGAATTAAAGAGTTTTTTATTGATCTAACTGAAATTCATATAAACTAATTCATTATGTCCAGGGGTTGCATAAAGGCATAGTAGGGCTTCTGGTGGTTCAAAGTCAAGAAACAATACAGCGGGGTAGTTTCCAGAGAACATAGCTCCGTAAATTTTCAAGAACCTTGGCATTTAATAAAAGGTTACTTAACAACTGTCTGTTGTTTCATATCTTAGTCCAGAAATGCACAGTAAATATCAATCAACTGTGTCAAGGTCCACTAAGGTCATAGCCATGGTTGCACAGTCAGACTCATTGCAAAATCAGTACCATTAGCACAGTTACCACATAACTATCTCCCTCCACCACATGATGGCAAGTGATGGTAAAGGTCAGGTGCTGGGGACTGCTCTCCAATATGAAGGCAAGACAGAGATGACTAACTGATGCATCAGAATCTAGAGGCTTACTTGATAAACATAAATGAGGATCTGTGAATTATATCCCACTGTTGGTATACAAACACCCCTGTAATGCTTAGGTATCTGGACTGTGTTATTAGAACTGAGTCTGCTACCTCAGGAACACACTTCTCTGTTCACTACCACTTGTTCAAGAAATATTTGTTAAGTCTCTATAAATCATGCTCTCCAGGAAGAGTTCCCCAGTCCCTTCTTCCCAGTGGCCACTGGCTTTGCTTTCGAAAAAGATTTATTTAAGATGCTTGGGTGGGTTTGGTGGTATGTGTCTGTAATCCTGGTACTTGAGAAATGGAAGCAAGAGGATCAATAACTGAAGGCCACCTTGTACTACATAGTGAGTTCAAGGCCAGCTGGGGTACATGAGAAGCTGTATTAAAAAACCAGCTTGATCCTGGTTGCACACAGTCTGTTCAGCACACCTGACATTAACCTGCCATTCCAAATCCAATGTCTAGATTCTGTACAGTCTGGTGAGTTTTCTGGACCTTATACTGCCTGCATTATATCCAACTTCTAGCCCAGAACACACATTGGTGTGCCAAATCCAATCTAGTCAGTCAGGGAGCCTTTCCTGCCTACTGTTGGTATTCTGTCTAAGCTCCACCCCCATAGTTACCTGGCAGCAGTCAGGTATGGTCTGCCCCACAGATGCCTGGCAATAGCCAGCTGTGCCTGACACTACATAAGGGACTGCTTGCCCCCATCCTCTTCCTCTTACTCCTCTCTTGCTCTCTCTTGTCTTTGCTTTTCTTTTCTCTGCTCTCGTACCCTCTTCCCCTTCATCCCTTCTCTCCTCATTCCCCTCCCTGCCCTTCCCTCCTTGTGTTCCTGGCTGGGCTCTATTCCTCTCCTCTTCTACTCTTTTTCTCTCACTAAACCTCTTCACGTGGAACCATGTTGTCTTGGTGTGGTCTTTCTGGACTCAAGCCAAGATTTAAACCCCAACACTTACACCATTCCCAATCCTCGAGGGCTTGCCTCTGCCTTTATGCACAATCTATTTTCTGGCTTAGCCTGGTGAGTGTTAGAAATCCCAGCCCACGCACACCATCCTCACACACCTGTGCACAGTATGAGTGGCAGAACTTGCATTAACCCAAGCAATTCAGCCATTAATCCCAGTCACTCGCTTTCTTCCTTACCACTGAGATGAATCACCCCGTCTACCATCTGAAAGATCAATTTACCAACACTTCATATCTGATCTTAAATCAACCAAGCTTGACCAACAATAAAAACAACCCCAAATTCCCACTCAAAACAGGAAGCCTAGAACTCACATCAAATATACATGCCCAGGTCTCATATCAACATTACAATAAGAAAGGCCCTAAAACCACCAGTCCTATAGAAATATTCCCCAATATTTCTTTAAGATGAACAGTTCAATGAAATTAATGAAAAGAGCAATAAACACAAGCATACTGTTGATAATCAGTGCCTTATTCAGCCACCATCAGAGAAACTTCCTCTTGCAGCATATGGGAACAATTACAGAGACCCACAACCAGGCATTACTCAGAGAGAGAGAGAGAGAGAGAGAGAGAGAGAGAGAGAGAGAGAGAGAGAGCTTGGAAAACATAGCTCTAAATGCCTCCATCAAATCCTGCCTCCCTTCAGGGGTCAGAGAAACCTGAAGAAGATGAGGCAGAAAGAACATAAGAGTCAGAGGGGATGGAGGACACCAGGAGAACATGGCCCTCTATATCAACTGAACAAAGCTTATAGGAACTCACAGAGACCGAAGCAGCAAGCACAGGACCTGCATGGGTCTGCACCAGGTCCTCTGCATTATATTCTATAGCTTCCCATTTAGTAATTTTATTGGATTCATGAGCATATGAACAAGTGGATCTCTGATTTTTGTGCCTTCTCTTGGGTTCTTCTCCTTCTATTTGTTTGCCTTGTCTAACTTTAATGGCTTTTGTTTTATCTTATTATATTTTATTTGTTTATTTTTAATATTTTAATACTATTCCTTGGAAACCTGTTCTTTTCTAATGAGAGACAGAAAGGAAGTGGATCCAAATGGGAAAGAAGCTGGGGAGGATTTGGGAGGAGTAAAGAAAGGGAAAACTGTAATCAGGATATGTTGTATGAGAAAAAAAATCAATTTTCAATAAAAGCAGGGAAAATAAAACTGAATTCAGCAAAGAGACAGAAATATTTAAGAGAACTCAAGCTGAAATTAACATGCAATTGAAAAGCTCAATAACCAAACTATAAAATCAGGGGAAAACTTTACAAAGAGAATGGATTAAGTCGAAGACAGAGAATCAGAACTTGAAAACAAGGTAGAGGAATTCAAGTACATAAGCAAAAAAAAAAAAAAAAAAAAAATATATAAAGGAAACATGCAAGAATGATGGGATACCATAAAAAGAACAAACTTTTGGATTGTAGGCATAGACAACAGAGGGAAAAAAATCCCAGATCTTAGACCAGATATTCAATAAGATCGAAGAAGAAAACTTCCCTCAAATTAAGGTAAGATATGCCCACACAGATTCAAGAAGCACACAATCAGGAAAAATAATCAGAAAAGACACTCCCTATAGCACATTATGGTTTAAACACTAAATATACAGACCAAAGGAAGAATACCAAAAGCTGCAAGAGAAAAAAATTTATATAAAGGAAAACCCATCAGAATAATAACTAATTTCTCAATGGAAAGTTTAAAAGCCAGAAAAGCCTAGACCAGTGTACTCTAAGTTCTAAAATATCACAGTTGCCAAGTTGGACTACTGAACCCAGCAAAACAATCTGCCATGGTCAACTGAGAAAGAATTTTTTTCCATGATATAAGCAGGCCAAAAGAATCTGTGTCCACAAAACCAGCTCTCCGGAGAATTCTAAAAGCCAAGAGACTGTAGGAGGAAAACAAACGAAGCCATAGTCACTGAAATACAAAGAATGTACAATAAACGATGACAACCAAAACACTTTCCAATAATATTTTTATAAATAATAATTTTACTAATGGCCCCAGCTCCCTACTCAAAAGACACAGGTAGATGAATAGATAAGAAACAAAATTAGTCTGTCTGCCAGAGATTCAAATTAACTTTGAAGGCAGGCACCGCTTTAAATTGAAAGGACATTAAAAAGCAAATTTCAAGCAAATGGGACCAAGGAGTGGGCAGGTGTCACTGTCCTAATAGCCAACAAAAGAAACGTCGAGCTGAAACAAATAAAAGATAAAGAACCTTTTATTCTAATCAAGGGAACAGTTAACCAAGAGATATTGCCATCCTGAACATATGCAACAGATTCTGGCAAAATCTATTTCATAAGAACTGTTCCACTGGAATTAAAGACAGATGCTCTCAACACAGTAATAGCAGGTGATTTTTAATACCATACCTTTTCCATATGACAAGTTAACCAGACCCCCCCAAAAATCAATTAAATGACATCATGCATCAAACGTACCTAACAGATATGTATATACTATTCCATCTAAATATACAGCAGCTCATGGAAGCACCTTTAAAATAGACCATATATTGAGACACGAAACAAATCTTCACAAAGTAAGAAAAATAAAAAAACTCCATGTATCATTTATGGTCACAAAACAATAAAGCCTAAAGTTAACAGCAAAACAATCTCTAGCAATGACAGGAACTTTATGAAGACTAAATAACACATTACTAAATGATGAATGGCTAAAAGAAGTAATGAGTAAAAGAAAGTTAAAATTTTCCTAGAATTAAATGAAAATGATAATAAAACAAAACCTCTGGGACACATTAAAAGTCGTAAGAGGAAATGGACAACTCTTAATGCTTGCATTAAAAAATTAGAATGGTCACAAATAAATGACTTAATAATGTGATTCAGAATTTGGAAAAAACAAGAACAACCACAACATAAATCCAAAAGATAGCAAGAAACATTAGAAATCTGAGCAGCAATTAAAGAAACAGAAACAATACAAAAATTAACAAATATAAGAGCTAGTTCTCTGAGATAAGATTAACAGACCCTTAGCCTAATTAACCAAAAAGAAAAAGATAAGCCAAATTATCAGAATTAGAGATGGACAGAGAAACATAAAAACAAACAAATAAATAAGTATAAGATGATCTTAAAAGCCAGTATTCCACTATGAACCTGAAAAAAAATGGATGAATGTCTAGATCCATTCAAACTACTAAAGTTAAAGCAAAGAGAGATCACAGCTTAAAAAGACCACTAACAAATGCAGAGAAAGAAACAGTGATAAAATCCCATATTCAGATGCATTCAAGGCAGAATTCTATCCAACTTTTCAAAGAAAATCCACAGCTAGCATTTCTTAAATTGTTTTTCTTAAAAAGAAGAAACAGAAAAGACACTTCCTAACTTTTTCTTTTTTTTCTTTTTAAGATTTATTTATTGTATATAAGTACACTATAGCTGTCTTCAGACACACTAGAAGGGGGCATCAGATCTCATTACAGATAGTTATGAGCCACAATGTGATTGCTGGGATTTGAACCCAGGATCTTTGACAGAGGAGTCAGCACTCTTAACCGCTGAGCCATCTCTCCAGGCCCCAGGCTTCTTCTATAAAGACAGTGTTCTCCTTTTACTCACAGCACATAAGGATACAACAACAACAAAGAGAACTTCACGCTTGTATTCATGATCGACAGAGATGCAAAAATTCTCAATAAAATACTTGTAAGCTGATTATAGATATACATAAAAATGATTACCCACTGTCATAAAGCTGGCTTTATGTCAGAGATGCAGGAACGGTTCAACATGTGTAAGTCAACAAATATTATAAATCACATAAATGGACTTGAAGACAAAGAACACATGATCAGCTCAATTGATGCAGGAAAAGTATTGGGTAAAACCCAACATGATAAAAGTCCTAGAGACAGCAGTCTGAAGAGAAAAAAGCAACTCCATCAAAATCAAGAATGAAACAAAGCTATCCACTTTTGTACCCTTTTCCTCAATGTGAAACCTGAAATGTTGGAACTGCCCAATGAGAACAGAGGCAGCGCCCTACAAAATCTATGTGTGTGAAAGACTTTCTGACAAGAACACTGTTTTGCTCAGGAATTAAGGCCAGCAATTGAGGGCCTCCTAAAACTAAAAGGAGCACCCTCATAGAAGTAGGAAGAGGGAGGATGGGTTGGGGGTTTCCAGAGGGAAACCGTGAAAGGGGATAACTTTGAAATGTAAATGAAGAAGTCTTCAGTATAGCAAAGGTAAGTAAAGAGGAAGCTCACAGACCAGGAGAGGATCTTTGAAGCCTTCCATCTAACAGGATTAATGCCCAAAATATGCAAGAACTAAAAAACCAAGAGTAAGAAAACAGGTGACCTAATTAAAAATGGGCTATGGGTGTGAATAGAAAGTTCTCAAAAGAAGAAATAAAAAGGGCTGAAGATAGGGCTTTGTGCTTAAGAGCATTTGATGCTCTTCTAAAGGACCCATGTTCAGCTCCCAGCACCTTCAACAGAGGGTTCAAAATTACCTGCATCTCCAGCTCCAGGATGTCTGAACTCATGTGCACATACCCACCAGTACACCACAGAGAGAGAGAGAGAGAGAGAGAGAGAGAGAGAGAGAGAGAGAGAGAGAGAGAGAGAGAGAGAGAGAGAGAGAAGGGGGGACTGTGCCGACTAATTTTATGTCATATGTCAACTTGATATAAGTTAAAGTTATCTGGGATGAAAGAACCTCAATTAAAAACTGTCCCAAGGCTGGAGAAATGGCTCAGCGGTTAAGAGCCCTGACTGCTCTTCCAGAGGTCCTGAGTTCAATTCTCAGCAACCACATCGTGGCTCACAATGGTATCTGATGCCCTCTTCTGGTGTGTCTGAAGACATCGACTGACAGCGTATTCATATATATGTAGTAAATAAAAGAAATAAATCTTTATGAAAAGAAGAAAAAAAGAAAATGCCCCCATAAGATCCAGGTGCAGACAAGCCTGTAGGGAATTTTCTTAATTAGCAATTGATGTGGAAGGGCCCAGAGCATTTTGGGTAGTGCTGCCCCTGGGTTGGTGGACCTGGGTTCTATGAGAAAGCAAGCTGAGAAAGCAATGAGAAGTAAGATGGTAAACAGCATCCCTTCACGGTCTCTGCATTGCACTCTGCCTCACTGATTGAGATGATGAGCTGCTCTATGGAATTATGAGTAAAATAAACTCTTTCCTCCCCACATTGCTTTTGGTCATGGTATGTTAGCATAACAATAGTAACCCAAACTAAGATACACACCTACATATAGTTAAAAATAAAAATAAATATTTTTTAAAAATATTAAATTGGCTATAAATTATCTCAGAAAGAGTTTAACATCCTTAGCAATTAGGGAAATGAAAATTAAAATTCCATTGAGATTTCATTGGACCCTAATCAGAATGATTGTGATCAAGAAAACAATTGGTAACAACTGATGGGGCATAAGGGGAGAGATATGTCCTCTTTCATTATTGGTGAGACTGCAAACCAGAGCCGCCACTCTGGAAATCCAAAGTCTAAAAATAGATCAGCCAGGTGAGCCAGCTAAAGCAAGCCTTAGCTTATGGCGAGTGGGCTCTACATCCTACGCCACAGATCTTGCTTAGCCCCTGTTCAGTGATGGTGGATTTATAATAGCTAGGAAGTGAAACAACCTGAATGTTTAGCAATAGCTATGAAGGACAAAGCTATTCAAGATAAGTACACCTGATCATCCCAGTAGTCTACACAGTAGAGCAGTTTCCAACCTGTGAGTCGAGACCCCTCTGGGATCAGGGGACCCTTTCACATGAGTTGACTAAGACCATTGGAAAAGACAGATATTTGCTTTACTATTCATTAACTGTTGACATTTAGTCTAGGCTCCGCCCCACAGTTACCTAGCAACAGCCAAGTGTGCCTGGCTCACTATAAATGGGCTGCTTGCCCCCTCCTTGCTCTCTTCCTCTCTTTTTCTTGCTCTGTCCTCTTGCTCCTGCTCTCTGTCCATTCCTCTTCCGCCTCTCTCCACAAGCTCATGGCTGGCCTCTCCCCTCCCTCCCCTCCCCTCCCCTCCTGTCTCTCTCTCTCTCTCTCTCTCTCTCTCTCTCTCTCTCTCTCTCTCTCCTCCATATATATATATATATATATATATATATATATATGCCTTTCTCTGTCTCTATTCCCTCCCATGCCCCGAATAAACTCTGTTCTATACTATACTGTTGTGTGACTAGACGCTGCGGGGTAAAGGGATGCCTCAGCATGGGCCGGCAGAGGCACCCCCTCCCCCCACATCTGACTACATATCCACCAAACATATTTCTTCTCTTCTTATCTTTTTATAAAATACAACATTGTTGCTGTGACTTGGATTTAGAAACTCGATTCGTAGGGTTGGGGATTTAGCTCAGTGGTAGAGCGCTTGCCCTAGGAAGCGCAAGGCCCTGGGTTCGGTCCCCAGCTCCGAAAAAAGAACCAAAAAAAAAAAAAAAAAAAAAAATAGAAACTCTATTCGTATCCCTTGCTGCCACATGGAGAACCATTGCTCACTAGACCTTTCCGCCTAAACTTCAGAGAACTGGTAAGCTCTATCCCCACACTGGTCAGTGTAAATATCCCCTGGTCCCAGGGCAGCATTCTTGAGCTCAGAGCCACCCGCTGTGATGCTCTTGAGGATGGAGATATTCAGTCTTCATGACTAGTCTTTTCACTGACCCTCATTCTTGGACATTTTCCTTTGGGTGAGATTTTCCTTGCTGATCTGAGGCAGTTCCTTTCTTGCTGCTACAAAATCATAGGCCTAGGTGAACTGTTCTCCTACAGTCTCGCAGGGCTCAGAGCTCAGGCCCTAAATTCACCACATGACGATCTAGTGATCTGGCCTGGTCGTCATTCTCTAGTTATTAATTTTATCATTAGGACGCTGGTAGGGGTAATTAATAACTTTATTCTCACCCAATGGGTTGGCTTTTGCAATCTTATTCCTACCTAGTGGGATGTTTCTAGGTATAATTCACAGAAGCCAGCAAACAATATCTCTACATGGCCACTTACCTGGCATTTAAAAAAACAACTCTCTCGCTAGCAATGTATATAGGTTTTCTCCCCACCCCAACATTTTCTAGCTGCTTGTTCTGCCCCGCCCCCCGTTGTTTGGGGGGGGGGCACCTGCCCTGCCATATGGTCCCTCTCCCTCTCCCCTCTCCCCTCTCCCCTCTCGTTCTCCCTTTCCCTGGGACTCTGCCCCCTGCCCTCCTGCGCTTTGCTCACCACCCTTGCCACTACTGGTGCCTGGCCATCAGTGTCTCATGGTATGGACCGAGCTCTGTCGCCAGTGCAGGAAAAACAGCTGTCACTCTGCCCCCTTGCACTTCTACACCCTGCCTGGGACACTATTTTCTGAGATGCTGCTTTCCCAAGGCCATCCACTCCTGCAGCCCTGCTCTCTTGTTCCCTGCCCAGGACTGCTTCAACATAATTTCACCCCAATCCTCCCTTGCTTTCACTCTGGAGTCTCCTGCCTCAGCTCTCCACATTCATTCTCCCTCTCTCCCCTCCTCCCCACCCCCCCCCCCCCCCGCCGCCCACTCAACTCCACAGTTTCACATGTTTCCAACAGACCTCTCTCACACCACTAGGAAACAAATGCTACTTCAGGGCTTCCCTTATTCCAAAGAACTGGACCCAGGGCTTCTGGTTGTAGGACAGTAGAACAAAGCCAGCAGCTCCATGCGGCTTGCACTGCCAACTGGCCTATTGTGGCTCCTCGTCATCTGTAAGCTTCAGGCTAAGCTCATGCCTCTAGTCCGGGCCTGGGGCACAAGGGAGCAGGGGACCACCAGGTTGCCTAAGGAGGGGTGAACAGGCCTAAGTCCGAAACAGAGCAGGTCAAAACTCCCGTACTGATCAGGAGTGGGATCACGCCATCTGCTGCTCTCTTTCATTATTTCCAGCAATGCCAGCCTCTTCCCAGTTCCTCTGTCTGATGCTCTCTGTTTCACTCTCAGTTTTTTTCCAGGGGATCTATGCTGTTTGCCCATAGTCCACAGCCCAGAGCTGGGGCTGCTTGGTGCTCCCATAACCCCGGACTGTTCTCACAGATGGGTCCCCAGGCCACTGTCAGACACCCGGCTGCCCGAGCCACTCTGGCACAGGCTGGGAAATGGGCCTACGTTTGGTGGTGATGGTGGGAGGGGGGGTTTGAACCCACCTGGACACACTTGCTTTCTGTCCCCATGCCGTGGTCTCATACTACCACTGTCAGCTCTCTGATTTCTTTCCATTCTGGTCCACATCAACTCGAGTCAAAGGTACACTAGCTAAAACTCTGCTGTTTGTCTCTTTCTGTGTGTGTTCCTTCATGTGTTTTTCTCTGTTGATGCAACCTGTCAAAGTCATTTAACAATTAAGATAAGGTTTTCATTCTATCCTACCTTGGAAAATAATGATTTTTTTTTTTTAAACAGTAAAAGGTTAAAGATCACTGCCTTGTCTAACTCAGATATGCTTACTAGATACCACTCTAGGTTTCCTCAGAAATCTGCTACATGTAACATTGAATGTTTAAGCTTATCACAGAGACTCCCAAAGCCTGACAGTTACCCCTAAGGTCTCTGAAAAGATAATGGGCATAGTGACAAGACTACGGGGATAGTGATATGAGAACCACTGAGAAACACAGCCTTAGTTGCCTTGCCCACTGCCAGGGCTTCATCTACACTGTGGACAAAACAGGATACCCTGAGAGTCAAATGTCTCATATTGACTAAGTCAAGGTGGGTCATTTCTCATTTCATACATATCTATTCTACAGGGAAAAAGCTTTTTGTCTTCTGGGACTGATAACCAGACTGATTCCCCCCAAGTTGCCATGGAGACCACAGGGACCTGGAAAGTTTAGGTAGTGGACCATAGATGAAACTCTGTTGTTTGAATTAACACATGACTCCTAGATTATAATTTCTTCTTCCCTAGATTTCTGACTACATTGACAGCTAAACTAACTGTAGCTTGACAGCTAGAAAACAGACCTAGCTTTTTTACCCTAAGGTAATCCACCACCATATTTACTCATTAATACACTCATTAACTAGCTAAGACTGCCAGATTTCTTACAGAATTCACGATAAACAATACACAAGTTCAGATGTAGATTTTCACAAATGTAATCTGCTACTTCCTTATCTAAACTCAGTGTCCTGTCACTAAATGCTTCATCTTTCCTCTTCGTGCTATGCCATTGTCCTAACATTACTTGGTATAGTTCTTACAAACGAGTCTAACTCTAATAAAGCATCAGGTATTTGGCATGCTAAACTATCTGAGCAACTGTAGGATTCACAGGGTCAAGATTCTGAATTTCCTTTGTCTCTCAAATACAAACTTAAAATTGTTTCTCACTATGCTAAATGTATATATATTCAGTCTCGTAGACAGAAGGAAAAAGCCCTTCTTGCTCCTTCTGCTCCACAAAAGATTTTTATCTTCCCTAAGTTCATCTTAAAGACTGTTCATGTTGCTAACAAATTTACCTCTTTTGAAAACTCATAAGCTATGGGAAACCCACTCAGATATACCTCTGATGGACCAAATAGACTCCATCCAGGTAAGTACATCTGCCAATCAAGGACAGCTCCAGAGAAACAACCCCCAGATGCTCCAATCTTCTCTCACAGACACAGAAGCATCTACTGGACCTGTTCCTTCTGACCTATCCACAGATGGTTCCACAGATGGTTCCACAGACCCGGACAGCAAGGAAACAGCCAACTGTCCTAAGACTGGACCAACATCCCCATACCCATTTTCCTAGGTTTCCCAGAGACACATTGCCTCAAAGTCAGCAGGAAGTAGCTAAAGGTTACAATGACCCTATTCCTGCTCCACCATCACCTCTTTCTAAATTTTCCTTTTTTAATTAGACAAAAACAGCGGAATGTTGGCACATAGTTTAGGCTCTGCCCCACAGTACCTGGCAACAGCCAGGTGTGCCTGACTCATAACAAAAGGGGCTGCTTGCCCCCTCCTCACTCTCTCTTGTCTTCTCTTGCTCTTCTCTGTCCTCTTGTTCCTGATCCCTCCCCCTCCTCCTTTCTTTCCATGTGCTCATGGCCAGCCTCCTCCTCCTCCACCTCCTCCTTCTTTTTCCTCTTCTCCTCTTCCTCCTCTTCTTCCTCCTCTCTCTCTCTCTCTCTCCCTCTCTCTCTCTCTCTCTCTCTCTCTCTCTCTCTCTCTCTCTCCCTGTCTGTCTTTCTCTGTCTCTACTCCCTCAACTCCCCTTCCCGTTCCCTGAATAAACTCTATTCTATAACTATACCATCATGTGGCTGGTCCCTCGGGGGGAAGGGATACCTCAACATGGACTGGAAGAGGCACCCCCTTACCCAACACCTGACTACACATCCACCAAACATATATCTTCTCTCCTTATCTTTTTATAAAACAGAACAAGAATCATAACACAATTATAATTATGAAATATTAATGAAGATTTTATGGTTGGGGGATACCATAACATTGGGAACTGTATTAAAAGGCTGCAGCATTTGGAAGGTTGAGAACCACTGCAGTAAAGAATAGATTAAAAAGTATAAATAAATCATGCTACGAGCAAGAAACTCAGCATACTTTGATTCTACAGAATGATTCTCTGAAATAAAACAGCAGTCTGATCACGAAAGATCTTCCATTTCCATTAGCAGGAAAAAAGAGGCCGTAAAAGGTTTCAGTAGCAAGAGTATAGTCAACCAATGTTATGAGGACCAAGTCTGGTTGATATGAGGAAGGTAGATACACTAGGCACTAGTGATGATATATGTACTCTAGGTTGGTGAGTCATACTATAATTCATATAGCTCTGTGGTCCTGCTGGGAATGGTATCTGAAAGGAGTTATGAAGTGAGAAACCTAGCAGTAGCCAAGGTAGCTAAATGCAATTCCAAAATTTGTGGCTTAAACAATTCTAATTGTAATTGCTTATCCACAGCTCCTCTTTGCTTCTGTCAGTATCTATACCATCTCTCAGCCAGCATAATAGTTTCTTTCCATGGCTTCACATTATCTCCCCACTAATTAGGGAAAGTATGACAGCTCCAGAACTCATCTAGGAAAAACATTGTCAAGTCCTATACTCAGGGCAGAGAAGGCTCATTGATAACCCCTTATCTTCCTTGAATATATCAAACACATTAGAGACTATGTTTTCTATAGGGACTCACCTCTGACACAGTACAAAGACATGATGGTTTCTCTTAGTCTTGAAATCACATGCTATTTGTTTGTTTATTACCAATCAAACTTTGTTTTCTCAGTTCTACAGGCTGTAAATCCAAGATCAAGATCTTATCAGGTGTGGTCTCTCTGAAGGGTGATCTTTTTACCTATAGTTGCTTATGTTCAGTATGATCTCTCATGTTGCCATGAACATCCCTGATATTTATATGTTCTAATTTCCTCTTCGTGTGTCTTTACCCATCTCTGAGGCACACTAAACATCCTTATATACCCATAAAGAACTTTTATGATACATTGACTTAACAAAGACTTACCCCTCAAATGGTAAAGAATGCTCTAGATCTCATCTGAGGCCTATCTGCCTTGCTGTGACCTGCTTCTCTGATGTACCCACCAATGTGTGTCACAATTGCCTTGAACATGGTTTTCTTTTTCTGCTTCAACATCCTGGACTTGCTTCCATGGAGGAATGTGGAACCTGGGGTAATCCAGATTCATGTTCCTAAGCCATGGTTACTCACATTTTTTATTTATTTATTTGCTCCAGAATATATTACCTCAGACTTAAGAAAAAACAAAAACAAACCAACGTTCCTCTTGCAGGACCACCCATTCATGTAACCTTATTTAATCTTAACCACATCTCTAAAAACCCTATGTCCAAATACAGCCACTTTTTAAGGTTCTACGGCTAGGGTTTTAATACATGAATTTGTAGAAAAAGATATAAATCACACACATAATACCATATAATTTAATTTTTAATATGAAAGGAGGAAAAGCTACTGAATAACCCAAACCCAAACCAGCAGCTGGAGATCATCTTGTCAAAGGTTCCTTGGATTCTAGAACAAATGCTCTGTTCTCTGATTTCAGAGTTTGAGTTCCTTGGAATAGAGATTACAGAGTATTTATAGTTCTTGATAATGCCATTATCTAAGATATTTCTCTGGAATAAACCATGTGACACAAAAAGAAAGAACTGCTGGGTGGCTGTTATGATTTCAAAATGAAATGCCCCGCAGGATCCTGTTTCGAACATCTGGTCCCCAGGTGGTAGCACTATCTTGGGAAGTTGTAGAGAATTAGGGGGTGTGGCTTCCTGGAGGAGGAAGATCAGGGCCATGATCTAGGGTCATCCTGGGTTCGCAGTCTATTTCTTGCTCAGCACCAGAGGAAGAAACTTCTCCACTATACATTCCCAGCTATCGAGGCAGTCCCCAGTTGAATGGCCACAGACTGAAAGGCCCATATCTGTTACCAAAAAAAAAAAAATCCTTCCTCCTTTTAGTTCTTATCTTAAATATATTTGCAACTGGCTTGCTGAAGGAATTTGGAAGAATTAAAAAAAAAAAAAAAACGCTGACTAGAAAAGTCATGGTTTTAACTTTCTCATTTGGGATTTACTAGAAAATAAAGTCTCTGCCATACAACAAACACAGACAAGTTCTATTTCCTTTTATTTTACTTTTAAAAAAGCAATTATCTTTGTAGATGATTTTCCTTCTTATAATACTGCAACATGCAGACAATGGCAACTAACATACAGTATTAACTACTCTGCCCTCCAACCCTGTTTCTGAAAGTACAAGTGCCTTGAATATTGTTTTAGTTAGGATTTCTATTGCTGTGAAGAGATATTATGACCATGACAACCCTAATAAAGGAAAATATTTAATTGGGGCTGCCTTACAGTTTAGAAGTCATGGCAGGAAGCATGACATTGTGTAGGCAGACATGGTGCTAGAAAGGTGGCTGAGAATTCTACAACTGGATCTCCAGGCAGTCGAAAGAGGTAGAGGGCTGATATCCAAAAATATATAAAGAACTCAAGAAATTAAATATCAACAAACCAAATAATCCAATTAAAAAGTTGGGTTCAGAGCTAAACAGAGAATTCTCAACAAAGGAATCTCTAGCAACCAAGAAGCACTTTAAGAAATGTTCAGTGTCCTTAGTCATCAGGGAAATGCAATATGCATATCAAAACGAGATTCCATCCCTCCAGAATGGCTAAGACCAAAAACTCAAGTGATAGCACATGCTGGTGAGAATGTGGAGCAAGTAGAACACTCTTCCATTTCTAGTGGGAGTGCAAACTTGTACAACCACTTAGGAAATCTATCTGGTGGTTTCTTAGAAATTTGAGAATAGTTCTATTCTCAACCCTGCTATACCACTCCTGGGCATATACCCAAAAGATACTCAACCATACAACAAAGACATGTGTTCCACTATGTTCATAGAAGCTTTATTAGTAATAGCCAGAAACTGGAAACAACCTAGAATTCAACAGAAGAATGGATAAAGAAAATGTGGTATATTTACATAATACAATACTACTCCACTATTGAAAATGAGGACAGTGTGAAATTTGTAGGCAAATGAATGAAACTCAAAAATAACGTCCAGAGTGAGGTAACCCAGACTCAGAAAGACACACATGGTATATACTCACTGATAAGTGGATTCTTGCCCTCAGTGGGTGGGTTGGTGTCCCCTCCTCCACTGGAAGTCTCACCGGACTACAGGAGGCCACTTCAGGCTCCATATACTCTGCTGCTAGGAGTCTCAGCCAGGGTCACCTCCATAGATTCCTAGGAGCCTCCCCATCCCAGTTCTCTAGCTTGCCCCAGAAATGTCCCCCTCCACTAATTTCCATTCTTGCTCCCAATCCTTCACCCTTCACTCCTATCTGCCCTCCCCTCATCTGATCTCCAATTTCCCAATTTCCCACACAGTTCCCTGCATCCATCCACTTCTAATGTCTGTTTTACTTCCCCTTCTAAGTGAGGTTCAAGCATCTGCCTTGGTCCCTCCTTGTTACATAGCTTCTTTCTCTCTGTGGATTATAGCATGATTATCCTGGTCTAGAAGGCAAAGGTAGGGGGATCATAAGTCTGAGGCTAGTCTAGAATCTGCAGTGAATTCCAGACTAGCTTGTATTATGAAGCGAGTTCCTGTCTTAAACTTTTTTTCTGCGGGGGTGGGGGGGTTGTGGGGAGATCAGGGGCGGAGTCTCTGTACATACCCTAGGCTGTCCTGGAACTCACTATGTAAACCAGGCTGGCCTCAAACTCAGAGGTCTGCCTACCTCTGTATTCTAAGTGCTGGAACTAGAAAAAAAAAATTAAGCCAAAACAAACTACAAGAAAATATGTGGGCACAGTGATGCATGCCTATACTCCCAATCCTCAAGAGGCTGAGGGGGATTCTGAACTTTGGGTCAATCTTTGCTACATATTAAGGTCCTGTACAAAGCAAATTATTTAAGTGCAGTATAAAGTATAAAAACTACTCACCCTACATTTAACTGTGTTAGGTATTATAAAGTCATCTGGGGATGATTAAATATATGGGAGAGTGGTTTGACATATGCTATATGCAAACACTATGTCAGTTATGTGAAGGACTTGAACATCTGCAGATCTTATCTGTTGGTCTTCCTGGAATCGATTATCAATGGATACCAAAGATATCTGTATTTATTAGCCATATACACCTATTGAGACTGAAGTGTGACTCATCTGGCTAGAGAAATAATTGTGAAATATATATTAAATCTTACATTGAACATGAAAGGGTAAAATGTAGTGATAACTTATTATTGATCTGTTGAGTGAATTTTTTTACTTAATTAGTTTGAATCAACTATACTGTTAAGATTAATTTTGTCTTTTTCTTTTGCAGTGTAACTACTGAAATGTTTTAATTTCATATGTGGCTTCTATTGGATTTCTGATGGGTGGCACCAGCCTTGGAAGGAAAAAGGAAGTATGCCAAAGCACACAATGCTTCTTCACGTCTCCACTCAATGGTAACAATATCACTGCTGTTCATGTTTTCTTGTGCAAAACAAGTCCCATGATCATGTCAAACATTTTAGAGAGAGGAAGTATTACTGAACCATTGTATACCCAAGAGACCCAGCCAAAATGTCACAAAATATATAAAAACATATAACTAAGCATAACCACATCAACCAAGCATGCAAAGCAATTACACCACAAGAAGCAGTTTTTGGATAAACACATCACAAGTCAGCAGAGGAGTTGTGGAGGTGTGGCTTAGAATACAGACAGGCAGGATCCCAGAACAGGGAGAGCAGAGTACACAGTGTGGGTTTGTGCTGCACTAGGGGTCTGTTCTCTCGATGCTCAAACCACACAAGCATCGGGGCTATGACTCAGCATATTGCATTATCAAGCAACGCAGCAGTGTCAAGTTAGGGAAAGTCACAAGCTGATGAAAAGCAGAAATAACATAGACACTGTAGAAAGCGGCTGGGAAGGGCCCTCACGCTGCATCAGAAGGAAAGAGGCAGGGTCAATGAAAGTAAGCAGAGATAGACCGGATGCACAGCACTGCATGGAAACCTCAGTGTTGTGGGTAACCTACAGCCGTGATTAATACACTTCCTGTTCACTTCTCTCTGCAGCAGGAGCTAGCTCCTGGCTTAGTCTGGGGGCTATGAGTGGGAGAGATATGAGGACGAGTCTGACAGAACCAGGAAGTATTACCAGAGATATAAAAGTCCAACCACTTAACATAAAGAAAAGCGGGTACAGTCTTTGAGTCTTGTGCACCACAAACCTGATGTCCGAAGGTGCATACTGACCTCACAACCCATTTTCAGTGGAGCACTCTCTCGTCTAGAAGTCATTGTAGATGACACAGAAGCAGGTAGTTCTCTTGTCTCTGCCTGACATCAACAGTGCCACATGCCCAGGGGCAAGACTTAGCAGGCTTAAAGCATGATTCATGGCAAAGCCAATTAATCCCAAAATATGGCCAGAAGGGTAGTCCTTTCCAGTGTTCACACAGCTGCTGTGTGTTGATACTTGTTTGGGGGCAATGTTTGAAGATTAATCCTTCCTTTTTTTCTTACAGGTAGTTTCTTGACCTTATGTGGGGGAAGGAAAGATCATCAGAAAGAAGATGTGCAGGAACCCAGTTTCCTTTGTTTGGTTTTGAGACAGAGCCTCAATATTTAGCTCTGGATCTCCTGGAACTCACTATGTAGAGCAGGCTGGCCTCAAATGCACAGAGATACACCTAGACCTGCCTCCCAAGCTCTGGGAGTAAAGGCATGCACCACCACACCAGCATAGAACCCAGCTTTCTAAAATGGGTAAGACAGAACTGACTCACCCGCTGAGGGCCACTAGGTTGCTATGTGGAAGAGAAGCAGGGAAGTGTTTTTTTTTTTTTTTTCACATGAGGCCTTAAAGAAGGACCAGGAAATAAGGCAAAGGCTGGAGGGGAAGAGCTGAGAAGAATGGCCTTTGACCTTCCCTTCCCCTTCCAGACTAATTCAATGCTAAAACCATGGATCAGCCAGAAAACCCGAGTTTTACTTGCTTTCTCTGTATCTCAGTATTACACGGATTCTAATAAGAAATCCATTGGAATCAGTCTCCAAGTGAGAGAAAGAACACTGCATTCTTGCTGCAGGGCTACACTCAGCCACATCCTGCAAATGGCTTCAGCAATCTTCTCCCTGCACTCTTAGACATAGCAAAGACCTTAAGGTTTCAAACTTCTCAGGTTCTCTGACTTCAGTGGCTTCATTTGTCACATAGATTTACACCTAAACTCTCCAAGGTCTCAAATCTTATGCCCTCATTGCTTTCTACCTTAAGCTCCACTGGTTTCCTTTTATTCCCTTGATACACCTTAGAGATTCTTCACATAAGGATATTTTGGAGGTTGTAATGTTGCTCCTACCTTCATCACCTTCTCAGGTTTCTCGTTCTATAATTTTAATTGTTGCTATTTGATGGTTTCTTTTCCCATACCACAGCCAGAGGCTTACGTATAGAAGATCATTTATTTTCCAAGTGTTGATATGTGTTTTATTGCTTGGTTTACCAGAATTCTACCATCCAGTTGCTTCAGAAGTCCCTGAACTGCAGACTGAGGGTGTGGCTTCTGTACGAGCCATAACACAGGTCTAGAAATTGCTCATTGAGCGGCGCTAACTCGTCGGACAGAAGTTGCCGCAGTGCATGAACAAGAATATCATTCAGTTTGTGCATTACGGCCTAACTCAGGTGCTGGTCACTCAGCCTCATGAACAAGAGACCTGTCAGTGTTTTTAGACTATAAAACTGAAGTGGTTTCTCTGAGCGCACAGCAGGATAGATAGCCTCTGGGGCCCCAACCTTCCTAATGCTGCAACTCTTTAATATGGTGCCATATGTTGTGGTGACCCCCAGCCACAGAATTATTTTGTTGCTACTTCATAACTGAGGTTTGCTTCTGTTCGGAATCATAATGTAAGTACCTAATATGCAGGTCATCTATGTGACCCTGTGAAAGAAAGGGTCATTCAACTACCAAAAATGGTGGAGACTCACAGGTGGAGAACCACTGCTCTAGAGGCTTTAGACACCTGGCCGGAAAGGTGCTGTCACCTTTTCCCTAATGCTGACCCTAGATCATATCAGAATAAACAACCTTATACATCATGCACTACATAGGAACACTGCAGCCAGAGGCATCATATTTTGTAAAGGAAATGAAAATTTCTTATCACCTAGTACTATTATAACCACCTCTACCTGTCACAGTGCACTGCTTACTTGTTTGTGGTGACACAGGAAAATCAAACCTACTATGCTGCCCATCACATAAAGTACATAGCACGGAGCAGGAGAGGTGGCTCAGCAGTTAAGCACTTGCTGCACAAGCACAGGGACCAGAGTTTGGATCCCAACACTCACATAGAGGCCAGGCACAATCTTCTGAACATCTGTTACTCCAGAAGCGCAGAAAACAAAGGCAAAAGGACCACTGGGGTCTCTCAGCTTCCAACTTAGCTAAAGATCTCAAGCCCCAAATTCAGCAAGAGACCGTGCTACAATGGGAAATGACAGAAGAACAAAGAATGTCTTCCTCTGACCTCCATGTATACATAAGTGCATACACACAAGTATAAACATGCATAAGTACACATATACCACATATACATACATATAAACATATAAATGAAATAAAATAATAAATATTTTGGAAAAGCACAGTACAGTTTTGTGCAGTACATAGTATTCTATAATAAACGACTATATTTACTGTTGTGTATTTACTGTTTTATACTTTTTAATCATTTTAAAGTATATTCCTTATATGAAAAAGTTTACCATAAACCAGTAAATGTCATGTCACACCAGCAAACAGCTTTATATATCTTATTCCCACACTCCCTGGATACATCAAGATGCCATATAGAGTGACTGACCTAGGCAATCACTCAACTACAGGACAGTCAGAACATCTACAATTAGGAGACACAGGGGTCTAACTAGATCGCGGTAATGTCCAGGTTCTTCATATTGTATTGGTTCACAGCTAATGAGTCAGTCAGTTCTGTTTTAACTGGCATTGCAGGGCAGGGGCAACCTGGAGGAAAGTGAAGGCTCTGAATGGATAGGGGAGCATGAGGAAATGTTATCCAGGGCCAAATGAATGTTTGGAGCCAAAAAGTAGAATTAAAACTGCATTAGGAGGAAAGTTAGGAAAGACAGGGACATGAGTCAAGGAGAAACAGTAAGTCAAGAGGCAGGCATGGTGAGACTGGAAAGTACCTCAAGGGCCACCCCCCTCCCCAGCACCCTCCTCCCCACATAACTCAGCATGGGTCCTCCAGACTTTCCAGTCTGGTGGGGCACCAGAAACTGCACCTGCCCTGCTCTCCTTAAGAAGTATGTGCCTGGATGCCCAGAAAAGTCCCTGACAATGTGAAGAATTTGAGAAGTTGCATCACATTGTTGGCAACACACCCAGCCAGGAACACAGGTCAAAAGGGAAAAGGAAGAGGCAAGATGTGACAAGACAAGCAGGGCGGCTGTGCAATGGCAAGTCGAGGAGCAGATGTGAAGTATGTCTGCCTTTGCTGCCAGTAACCTGAGCCCCAGCTCTACCAGATGACTCAGGGAGCCTCTCCAGCAGTGCTGGAGGTAAAGGGCTGAGCAATCAGTGTTCTCAGGAAGCATTCTATGTAGAGTGCTGGACACCAGGTTTTGCTATTAATGCCCAGAGCTCAGAGAAAGGCAGACGCATACACGTATGTATGCTTTCTGTTTCAGAACAGAGAACCCCAAATGAGACTTATTTACTCAGAAAGCCCAAAGGTTTGAGGCACAAACGGATTCCCTGGCTCCAGGCGCCACCTCTTTCTCCCTCCGGTCTGGCTTTGTTCTCAGGCAAACGCTTGAGTTCAGACTCACCTGCTTTCCAATCTGTTTCAAGCACAGAGTTTTAGTTTCAGTCGTTCTACATAAGAGCTCAAAACTAGCTGTTTGGACTGATCTGGTCACAAGCCTATCTCCAATCTAGTTCCTGTGACTAGGTGAATGGAGTACCATTGAAGTTCAGTCTTGCCTGAACCCTGGTACTAATGATAAGAAAAAGTAAAACCCCCAAAGAAAAAGCAAAATAGGAAGAAGAGAGTCTGGAAAGGGAAACACAAGATAACAAGGGGGTTCGGATAACCAAGATGGGGGTGAATCCAGGGAACCAAATTGAATCATTGTCAGGAGAGTAGTGAACTAAAAGAAACTGCCACATGTGAAGGTGTGTATGCCAAACATGCCTTGTGCATGCCACGTGTGTGGGCATGAAAAGGGCCAGAAACAACCTCACAGACCAGTAAGTAGAAGGGTTGGTAACCGAGATGAACAAGGACATGGGCCTATGAGCGAGGCTTGCTCCAGCTTCCTAGGAAACAGAATCAACGTGGAACTTCAGGCTAACGTCTGCTTGGCGGTAGACTCTAGGACAGCAAAGACGAGAGAGAGAACGAGGGGAAGGATGAGAACCAAACGCAAGGTATGACTCCCTCAGGAAGAGACCTAGAGGGCCTCTTCCATAAAAGGCCATATCTAGACATACCGTACAGGAATCGTATAACCCAAAATAGTTCTCAGCGGGAGCAGTGAGGAAGAATAGTCTACCAGACACACTGGGCTGGACAGTTTTACATGAACGTGGCATATGCTAAAGCCATCTGAGAGGACGGAACCTCAGCTAAGAAACTGCTTCCATAACATGGGGCTGTAGACAAGGCTGGAAGGCACTCTCTTAATTAGACATGGACGAAGGAGGCCCTAGTCCAGGGCTGGTGATCCTGGGTTCTGTAGGAAAGCAGGCTGAGCAAGCCTTGAAGAGCAAATCAATAATCAGCACCCTCCGTGGCCTCTGTCCTGCCTCCAGGTTCCCGCCCTGTGTGAATTCCTGCACTCACTGCTTTCAATGATGAACTGTTACATGGGACTGTGTGTGAAATAAACCTTTTCCTTCCCACATTGCTTTCTGTCACTGCAGTAGTGCCCTAAGGCATCCGCTGCTCAGTTTCCTTTCGTATTTAACTCTCCTAAACTTCAATGGTGACTCCAGCTTGCTCCAGTAGATGAAACCAGTTCCTTATCCTGAGTTATGGTGAATCATCCATGTGTACGTGAGGAAGTTGTTAGCATTCCTTCTAGGCTCCGCCCCAGTTACCAGACAACAGCCAGGTATGACTGACTCAGTATAAAAGGGGCTGCTTGCCCCCTCCTCGTCTCTTATTCTGTTACTCTTATTCTCTTACTCTCTTACCCTCTTATTCTGTTTCCTCTCTTTCCCTTCTCTCCCCATTCCCCTCTCCCCTCTCTCTTTACATGTTCTTGGTCTCTCTCTCTCTCTCTCTCTCTCTCTCTTTATGCCCTTCTCTATCTCTACACCCTCCTCAACTCCCTCCCTCTTGCCCTAAATTACTCTATTCCACAATCATATGGCTGGTCCTCAGGGGAAGGGATGTCTCAGCACGGGCCCTCAAAGGCACCCCTTCCACCTCACCATACCATGCCTCTACCAAACATATTCCTGGTATTCCTTTTCTTTTTTTATAAAACACAACAGAAGTAATGAGTAATATCAAATTTCCTGGAGAATCTAGACATTGCCTTGAGAAGTAAACTTTTTTTTTCTCCATCTTTATTTAAATTGGGTATTTCTTATTTACATTTCAATTGTTATTACCTTTCCCGGTTTCCAGGCCAACATACCCCCACCCCCTCCCCCTCCCCTTCTATATGGGTGTTTCCCTCCCCATCCTCCCCCCATTACCGCCCTCCCACCAACAATCCCGTTCTCTGGGGGTTCAGTCTTGGCAGGACCAAGGGTTTCCCCTTCCACTGGTGCTCTTACTAGGATATTCACTGCTACCTATGAGGTTGGGGCCCAGGGTCAGTCTATGTATAGTCTTTGGGTAGTGGCTTAGTCCCTGGAAGCTCTGGTTGGTTGGCATTGTTGTTCATATGGGGTCTCGAGCCCCTTCAAGCTCTTTCAGTCCTTTCTCTGATTCCTTCAATGGGGGTCCCATTCTTAGTTCCGTGGTTTGCTGCTGGCATTCACCTATGTATTTGCTGTATTCTAGGCTGTGTCTCTCAGGAGAGATCTACATTCAGTTCCTGTCAGCCTGCACTTCTTTGCTTCATCCATCTTATCTAGTTTGGTGGCTGTATACGTATGGGCCACATGTGGGGCAGGCTCTGAATGGGTGTTCCTTCAGCCTCTGTTCTAAACTTTGCCTCCCTATTCCCTCACAAGGGTATTCTTGTTCCCCTTTTAACTGGAGAAGTAAACTTAAAAATTAGCAGGAAACTGGCTCCTGGGAAGAAAAAGGCCCAGGGAACAGGTGAGTCAAGAGAATGTAGGCTGGAACACAGAATGTGCTCAGTGCTGAAATCATAGTTTTGACTGGGACTTTATTCTAAATAGCTAGCAACCTAGTGTTTAGCACACTACATTGGTAAACAAATGTATTATGGGCAAGGTGTTAATGAGCAAAGGCTGTATTTGTATCTATACAATGTGACATGGTGTTTCACTCAGAATTTTCATTTTTACCTTCTACTTTGTCATATATTTGTAGATTACCATATCATGTTTCAACATGTACATATCTTATATGACACTTAAATCGAGGAAAGTATATCTAAAGTATGTCTTCTCAGACATTTATCATCTCTTCGCATTTAAAATGCTCACAACCCTTATTTCTAGCTTTACTATAATGAGACATACGTTACCATCATCTATAGTCACCCTACCTCCAATCATAATTTTGGAATATAATTACTAAAATGTTGAATTATAGAATTTACCCATATAAGAATTAAATTAATGATTATGCAGTGTGCATATGTTCAGACCCTGATGTTTTGCTTATATGAACTCACTTAATTGTCATAATCCTAGAAGATAATGAATGACCACAAAGCAGTCTTTGTAAGCTCAACCAAATGCATGGACACAGATTGACCCCGGTCCACCAGTCTACTCAGAACACAATAAACAGAAACCAGAGCTCTGTAGCAGTCCTTTTATTTCTGTGACAGTTCTTTTCTATTTATTTCATTTTTTTTCTTTTGAGACAGAGTCTCACTATGCAACTCTGGCCATTATGTCCATACAGTCCTTGTAGCAAACCAGTAGGCCCATGGGAATGAGATCCTGACATAAGTATAGCATTTGCCCTGGCTTAGTCAGATATAGCATTCTACCACAAAGCTAATGAAACCTGTAGCTTATTTTTCTTTTACTGGCTAGACTTCATAATTTAGAGAAGTTTCAGGTTTCAGAAAAAAAGAGTTGAAAGAAAAAAAGAGAATTTCTATATGTACTAGCCCTCTGTGGGCACATAGTTCTCTTATTATGAATATCAGGCCATAGTGTGCTTCGTTTGTTATACTTGATCAGACAATATTGTTAATACATTATTACTTAGCAACATCCAAGATCTACAGTCTTTGTAGTCTGCATTCTACACATATTGGGGTGTGTGTGTGTGTGTGTGTGTGTGTGTGTGTGTGTGTCCAGTAATACAAATAGCATCATGCAAAATAGTTTTAGTGCATTAAAAGTTCTTTGTGTGCTACCTGTGTATCCTTCCTACTGTCTCAGCTGACCTCCATCACCTGGTACCCACTAATCTTTGCATTACCTCTGTAGCCTTTTCTTCCCCATAATGCCATATACTGGAAGCATGCTGTCCTTAGCCCTCAGACTGGCTTCTTTTTTCTCACAGTGACCTGCATTTAGCATTGCATCATATCTTTTTGTGGCTTAATAGGTCACCTTTTGCAGTGCTGGGCAGTGTTCCATTCTTTGGATTTATTGATAGTTTATCAACTCATTTGTTGTGTGAAGTATTGATTACTTCTTCCATGTTTTGGCTATTAGGACTAAAGCTTCTGTGAACATCCACACACAGGATTTCGTATGGACATACATTTTCAATTCATTTGCATAAAATACCAAAGGATGTGACTGCTGAACAGTATATTAATATCCCCTGTTGGGTTTTTTTTCTTTCCCTATTTGTTTACTACAGG
This sequence comes from Rattus rattus, assembly GCF_011064425.1. Lineage (NCBI taxonomy): Eukaryota > Metazoa > Chordata > Mammalia > Rodentia > Muridae > Rattus > Rattus rattus. The sequence continues at coordinate 134,600,193 of NC_046156.1, forward strand.
TTTAAAGTAGTTCACTATGAAACAAAGTATATACAAGAGGCTTTATATAGGCATGCTTTCAAGGATACCACAACACCACCTTCACAACAACCCAAGCAGGACACCCCACCACTTATGTATGGTTTTCTTCGTCCTCCAAGCCAAGATATAATTTACTAACCGAGGCTCATTTTTACTACAAACATGTGGTGACAACATACTTAATATGTTTACCTTTTCCAAGTTAGTCAAATGTGTTTGAATCTCCCAGAAGATTAGCTATAATTTTGTTGAATTCTTTACTCACAAGTTTTATCACCTACATCTTTTAAATAAAAAATGGATGCATCAGGTGCCATCAAGCCACTTGCTGAGGTCACAGAGCTAACAAACAGTGGAGCCAAGATTTAGACTCAGGTGTCTAGCCTCGAAGTCTGTCTAGCAATGCTATATTCCACTGTTTTCACAGCTCCCCATCTAACAGTGGATATAATATTTATGTAAATAACTCATTGGTACCTGGAATACTGGAGGATGAGTCTGTGGCCACCAAAGCATCGCTTCTATTTTAAAGGCCTATTTCCATGCTCAGGGGGAAATTACTCAAAGTCCTGATTACCTTGGGTGGGGGAAGTCCCTAGGCCTTCTGGATGTCCCCAGGGGCTTCCAGCTCATCACTGACTCAGGCCCTTTTCCACAGCTGCCTTTCTCTTTTTTATTTCCCATGAGTTGCGGTCCACAGTTACTTGGTATCATGGCCTTCAGCCTATGGAAAGACAGTAGATCACAGTGAAAAGTGTGTCAGTGTAGGAAACCATTCCTTCCATGGCAGCCTGAAAGTAGAGGTAAGGAGAAGGAGAGGGGTTGGTGTCCCAGTGGCTCCTTCAAGGGCATGCTTTCATCAGCCTACCACCTTCCAGTACCACAACTGTCTGGGGTCAAACCTTCAACCATAACCTTTTGGGGAGATTTAGTATCTAGACCACAACATGGACTTAAGGGGGAGAAGCGATCGTATTCATCTGTGAAGATTATGAAATGGCGTTAGGTTTTTGTCTTTGAAGACTAAATAGAAATGTGATGATCTGGAGTGGTGTGGAGAATCGTCAACACAGAAGGGCCATAAAAGCAAAGGCTAACGAGAAGTAAGCAGTGTGGCCAGAGGTCAGCAGTGTGCCCTGCTTGCAGAAGCATAAGATACAAAGGGTAGGCTTTCTGTTCGCGACTGTGGGGAGGGCATGTTAGAAGGATGTGGTTTTTAACCTGCTGTGATGTAGAAAATCTGCCACAAAATAGAAAAAAAAAATTGTTGAGACTGGAAAACCTTCTAGTCTCAAAGTTATGAGCAGTTGTATACTCTGAGATAGATGATGCAATTCACATTCAGTTCCAAACTGCTCAATCAGTCTTTGTAAACACCATTTCAACAGGCCTTTCAATTGTGTAGGTTTAAGGGCAAGAACTTACAATTTTTCTTAAAGAAAACCAAAAGGCAATAAAGTAACCCAAATACAAATGCTTTGGACAGTCTATTTAGTGATGTAAATTGGGTGCACTTTAAGTTCAATTATGCTCCTGGAAAGTTATAATTTTCCCTCAATTTGAATTTAGAAATTGAAACCTGAAAATTACTGGTTGTTTGCGAGAAAGGTGTTTATAGGTTTGTGTCCAAGTATATGTTTACAGATCAGGAGTGAAAACCTGTCTGTAGGGGGATTTTTGTAGAAGGCTATCTTAGTTTGGATTTTACTGCTGTGACAAGACACCATGATCATGGCAACTTTTATAAAGGACAGCATTTAACTGAGGCTGGCTTACTTTCAGAGGTTCAGTCTATTATCATCATGGTAGGAAGCATGGTAGCATCCAGGAGACACGGTGCTGGAGAAGGAGCTGAAAGTTCTACATCTTGATCAGAAGGCATCCAGAAGGAGACCCTCTCTTCTGGAGGCAGCCAGGAGGAGGGAATATTTTGCACTGGTCAGGGCTTAAGCACAGGACCTCAAAGCTCACCCCCACAGTGTCTCTCTTCTTCCAACAAGGCCACAACTCTTAATAGTGCCAATACCCATGGCCCAAGCATATTTAAACCACCACAGAGGCCATTCCCTGTGTGATTTAAGGGGTTGTATTTGGCTTGGGTGAGTACATTCAGGCTATATTCTTGTCACACACACACCAGCACATCCTAACATTAATAAGCATGGTCTGGGTGTAGGAGTTCAGTGTTAAAGTCTTTAGTCAGAAACTGCATTAGTTATGAGCAATGGGTTAGCAGGTAAATGGATGGATGGTCTTCAGATTATTAATCCTGAGAAGACAGGAAGAAGATCAATCACCCACATGAAAAACATGGGCTGCAGCTAGATAGAAGAACTTAGTTATCTCTTTCATATCATACCCTGACCCTGGGTAATTCTGACAAGCAACCTGGAAAAATAACCAGACAGATCCAAATGAAGCATTGCTGCAAAAAAGAATAGGAGATTTCCTCACTGACACAGGGAAGGACTGTTCTAGAATCAAGGAGACAATGGAGTGCACACAAGTGCTGTGTATAATTTGCACTGGCTTCTGGGTCTGACAAGAACATCACCTTGGGCATTAGTCATTGAAGGAATTGGATAAATGTGACTGGAAAGTCAGTGCTATTATATACTTACAGTGTTACCCACACCTGCACAACCTATCAGTAAACACCATCTAGGGCTTAGAGTGGAGGCTTAAATCCCACTTAAACAGAAATATCGATGGCTACTAAAATTCTTGAGTCTTACCTTTGCCTTAAATTTTTGCCTTTAAGAGGTGCTTAGCAAATATAACCAGGGATTTAGGAGTAAAGGGTCAAGATAGTCATGCAATTTATACCTCAAATAGTGTGTTTGTAGAAATAATTTGAGAGAGAAAAACAATTATGGCAATTAAGAACAGTAATTTTGCTTGTAAAGAATTGATGGATAATAATTTATCATCAGCAGTGTGATTTGATAATAACTACCATAAAAAGGAGATATTTGCACATATCAAACAGTATATCTTGTGAAGGGCTAGGGTAGACACATGATATGTTTTCCTACTCAGGGGCATGTTTATAAGCATGCATTAAGCTCTCCCACTTCTTGTGATGGTGACTAAGAGCTAAAGATTCTTTTGTCTTAAAGGTTACAACGAGAAGCTGTGCCGATTGGCACAACCACTTCTCTTGCTACTCTGAAAACTTGTTGACTTAAGTCATTTTTTGTGTCCCTGATAGCAGTACAATGGTGGTTAATGATCAAATAAAAGAAATTAGTCAGAATGTCTGTGTAAATAGCACTTAACAGAAGGTCCCATTACTTTCAGAAATATGGGCCCTCACAATATCAGCAGGATCTCTGAAACCAAGGCCACTAGAAGATGAACTGTTAGCAACAGTCTCAGTCAGCTCTGGATCTTGCATGCAACATTACCAACAACCCAAGTAACACGGGGCCACAGGGACAAGAATGACAATGTCTAAGACTGGGCCGACCAACGGCTCTCTGACTGGAACTGACGCCTGCTCCCACAGGAAGGAGTCCACCTCTGGTACTGTAACTCTAGTCAAAAGCCTAAGACTGAGTAAGCCATAGGCCAGTTGCTACTGTTATTTTGATAAACACAGATGATGAGTTCATCAAATTGCATTCTGTGTACCTGTGTTTATACCCACAAATTATTTCTGCTGTCAACTTCGGTGGGAGAAGCGTCTTTGTTTTAGCAGTCTGTCATAACTTCACAGGCTCATAACTGATCAGTGTGAGGAGAATACGTGTCAGCTGAATGCTCACTTATAAACTGTGTTTCTATTCCCCAAAGGAACAGGAAACTGGAAAGGGGGACAGAAAGAACGTAAGAGATGGAGAACAGGTGCAGTGTGTAGAATATCAATTGCTGGGAATGACATGCATGGCTTTGCACACTTGAACTCATGACATCTGTGATTATCTGCACAGGACTGGACCCACCCACATCCTAGTCTAGAGGAGGGAGGAGTTCATGGGATCCCACTCCTCCTTGAGGACTTACACTATTTCTAGAAGATGGAAAAAAGAAAGAGATTTTTCCTCAGTGGTAGAGCAACTGATAAGGTGCCCGTGCCTCTTTAAGTAACCCTTCACCTATGTTCCTCCAAGTAACTATAGTATAACCGTAACTCACTGGGTCATGGAGGGAGCAGTATTAGGAGAAACAAATGGGCACAAGTGATTAGGAGGAATAAAGGGGTATGAGAGGGCAAGTGGGTGAATGTGATCAAAATACATTATAGACACATGAGGAAAGTTCACCATGAAACTCAGTGATAATTAACAGACACAGTTTTTAAAAGGAGATGTACAAAGGAGCCCATTTTTAAGTAGACAAATCCTTTTAATAGGCAACTTGAAAGATTTCAGCTGGAATCTCTTTTCAACTGTATGCTTTAGTGCCCTATTCAGTGCACATCTGGTTCCTCTAGAGCCTCACAAGGCCAACCTGGACCTGCTCCAGCCTGTTTCCTGGGTGGCATCTAGGTGGAGGGTTATTTAAATGTCAACCTCATTTCTTGCATGTTAGTGCATTGGTTTTTCTAGCTAAAATACGTTCTCTCCCCAGGAATGAACAATTTAGAACACACATTAGATCAAATGTCAAACCCCTTTCAAATTATCAAAAAAACTTAACATTCTTTTTTATTGTTTCTTTTATTTATTTATATCTCAAAGTTCCAGTTAAGCCCCCATCCCTACACCCTCCCCCTACTTCTATGAGAGTGCTGCCCTTCCCACCCACCTTCTCCCATCTCAGTGCCCTAGCATTCCCCTACACTGGGGCATCAAGCCTCCACAAGACCAAGGGGATCCTGTTCCCATTGATGTGAGGTAAGGCAATTCTCTGCTACCTATGCAGCTGGAGCCATGGGTCCCTCCACGTATACTCTTTGGCTGGTGGTTTAGTCCCTGGGAACTCTGAGGGGTCTGGTTGGTTAGTATTGTTGTTCTACCAGTCGGGTTGCTAAACCCTTCAGCTCCTTAAGTCCTTCCCCTAACTCTTCCATTGGGATCAGACGGTTGGCTGAGTGCTTCTGCATCTGTATTGTTCAGGCTCTGGCACAGCCTCTTAGGGGACATCTATACCAGGTTCCTGTCACCAAGGGCTTCTTGGCTTCAGCAATAGTGTCTGTATTTGGTGTGTGCAGATGGGATGGATCCCTATGTGGGACAGTCTCTGCTCCACTACTTGTCCCTGCATTTCCTTTTGACAGGAGCAATTCTGGATAGCCCAGGAGCAAGATGGGTAGGTGGCCCCATCCCGCAAACGGGGCTGTGCCTATCCACTAGATATGGTCTCTACAGGTTTTGTTTCCCCTTTACTGGGTATTTCAAGTAATGACATCCATGCTGGGTCCTGGGAACTACTTGGATCCCTGGCATCTGGGACTTTCCAGTGGGTACCTCCAGTTCCCCATCCCCTACTCCTATACATATTTGTTTAATTTTCTGACCCTCTATACTTCTCACCTGTCTCCTCCCAAACCTGATCCTGCCCCCACTTTTTATTCCCCTTCACCTCTCCCTCCCAGATCCCTCCCTCCATCTACATTCTATGATTGTTTTATTCCCTTTTGTGAGTAGGATTGAAACATCCACACTTTGGTCTTCCTTCTTCTTGGGTTTCATTTGGTCTGTGAGTTGTATCACAGGTATTCCAAGCTTTTCCTCTTTTGGATAATATCTACTTATCAGTGAGTACATACCATGTGTGTTCTTTTGTGACTGGGTTACTGCACTCAGGATATTTTCTAGTTTCATCCATTTGCCTACAAATTTCATGAGGTCATTGTTTTTAATAGCTGAGTAGTACTCCATTGTGTAAATGTACCACATTTTCTGTATCCATTCCTCTGTGGAAGGACATCTGGGTTCTTTCCAGCTTCTGGCTATTATAAATAAGGCTGCTATGAACATAGTGGAGCATGTATCTTTGTTATATGTTGGAGCATCTTTTGGGTATATGCCCAGGAATGGTATAGCTGGGTCCTCAGGTAGTACTATGTACAATATTCTGAAAAACCTCGACTGAATTTCAGAATAGTTGTACCAGCTTGCAATCCCACCAGCAATGGAGGAGTGTTCCTCTTTCTCCACATCCTTGCCACCATTTGCTATCACCTGTATTTTTGATCTTAGCCATTCTGAATAGTATGAAGTGAAATCTCAGGGTCATTTTGATTTGCAATTCCCTGATGACTAAGGATGTTGAACATTTCTTTAGGTGCTTCTTGGCCATTTGAAATTTCTCAGTTCAGAATTTTTTGTTTAACTTGATACCCCATTTTTAATAAGGTTATTTGGTTCTCTGAAGTCTAACTTCTTGTGTTATTTGTATATTTTGTATATTAGCACCTCTATTGAATGTAGAGTTGGTAAAGAGATTTTCCCCATTCTATGGATTGCCATTTTGTCCTAATAACAGTGTCCTTTACCTTACAGAAGCTTTTCAGTTTTATGAGGTCCCATTTGTTAATTGTTGGTCTTAGATCCTGAGTCATTGGTGTTCTGTTCATGAAATTTTCCACTGTGCCACCGTGTTTGAGGTTCCTTTCCCACTTTCTCTTCTATTAGATTCAGTGTATCTGCTTTTATGTGGAGGTCTTGATCCACTTGGACTTGAGCTTTGTACAGGAGATAAGAATGGATCGATTTGCATTCTTCTACATGCCAAATGCCAGTTTAACCAGCACCATTTGTTGAAAATACTGTCTTTTTTCCACCTTATGGTTTTGGACCATAGATGTGTCGGTTCATTTCTGGGTCTTCAATTCTATTTCACTGATCTACCTGCCTGTCGCTGTACTAATACTATGTGGTTTTTAATCACTATTTCTCTATAGTACAGCTTGAGATCACGGATGGTGATTCCCCAAGAACTTCTTTTATTGTTGAGGATGGGTTTTGCTATCCTGAGTCTTTTGTTATTCTAAGGAAATGTGCCAATTGTTCTTCCTAACTCTATGAAGAATTGAGTTAGAATTTTGATAGGGATTGCATTGAATCTGTAAATTGCAAGACAAACATTTTTACTATATTAATCCTGCCAACCCATGAGCATGGGAGGTCTTTCCATTTTCTGAGATCTTCTTTGATGTTTTTCTTCAGACACTTGCAGTTTGTGTCACACAGATCTTTCACTTGCTTGGTTAGAGTCACACTAAGGTATTTTGCATTATTTATGACTATTGCAAAGAGTGTTGTTTCCCTAATTTCTTTCTCAGTCTGTTTATCCTTTGAGTAGAGGAAGGATACTGATTTTTTAATTAATTTTATATCTAGCCACTTTGCTGAAGTTGTTTATCAGCTGTAGGAATTCTCTGGTAGAATTTTTGGGGTCACTTAAGTATAATATTACATCATCTGCTAATAGTCACATTTTGACTACTTCTTTTCCAATTTGAATCTGTTTGACCTCCTTCTGTTCCGTGATTGCTCTGGCTAGGACTTCAAGTACTATGTTGAATAGGTAGGGAGAAAATGGGCAGCCTTGTCTAGTCCCTGATTTTAGTGGAATTGCTTGAAGGTTCTCTCCATTTAGTCTAATATTGGCTACTGGTTTGCTGTATATCGCTTTTATCGTGTTTAGGTATGGGCCTTCAATTCCTGATCTTTCCAAGAATTTTATCATGAAGGGGTGCTGAATTTTGTCAAATGCTTTCTCAGCATCTAATTAGATGATCATGTGGTTTTCTTTTTTTTTTTTTAGTTTGTTCAGTTTAGTTTGTTTAGTTTAGTTTTTTTAGTTTAGTTAATGGATTTTTGTATATTGAACCGTCCCTGCTTCCCTGGGATGAAACCTACTTGATCACGATGGTTGATAATTTTGATGTGTTCTTGAATTTGGTTTTCAAGAATTTTATTTTTTTGCATCAATATTCACAAGGGAAACGGGTCTGAAATTCTCTTTCTTTGTTGGGTCTTTGTTTGGTTCATGTATAGGTGTAATTGTTGCTTCAAAGAACAAATTGGGTACTGTTCCTTCTGTTTCTATTTTGTGGAATAGTTTGAAGAGTATTGGTATCAGGTCTTCTTTGAAGATCTGATACAATTCTGCACTAAACCTATCTGGTCCTTGGTCTTTTTTGGTTGGGAGACTTTTAATGACTGCTTCTATTCTTTATAAGTATGGACCTGTTTAGATGATTTATCTGATCTTCATTTTACTTTGGTATCTGTCTAGAGAAATCATCCATTGCATATTGATTATCCAGTTTGTTGAGTATAGGCATTTGTAGTAGGGTCTGATGATTTTTTGAATTTCCTCAGTTTCTGTTGTTATGTCTCCCTTTTCATTTCTGATTTTGTTAATTTGAATACTGTCTCTGTGCCCTCCCTCTGCTTAGTCTGACTAAGGGTTTATCTATCTTGTTGATTTTCTCAAAGAACCAGCTCCTAGTTTTGTTTAGTTTTTAAATAGTTTTCATTGTTTCTACTTGGCTGATTTCAGCCCTGAGTTTAATTATTTCCTGCCATCTACTCCTCTTGGATGTATTTGCTTCTTTTTGTTCTAAAACTTTCGTGTTAAGCTGCTAATGTAGGCTCTCTCCAATTTCTTTATGGATTCACTCAAAGCTATGAGTTTTCCTCTTAGCACTGTTTTCAATGCATACTATAAATTTGGGTATGTTGTGCCTTCATTTTCATTAAATTCTAAAACGTCTTTAATTTCTTTCTTTATTCCCTGACCAGGTTATTGAGTAGAGAGTTGTTCAGGTTCCATTGGTATGTGGGTTTTCTGTTGTTTTTGTTGTTATTGAAGACCAGCCTTAGTTTGTGTTGATCTGATTGTATGCATGGGCTTATTTCAATCTTCTTATATCTGTTGAGGCTTATTTTGTGTCTGATTATATGGTCAATTTTGGAGAAGGTACCATGAAGTGCTCAGAAAAAGGTATATTCTTTTGTTTTTTGGGTAAAGTGTTCTATAGATATCTGTTAAGTCCATTTGGTTCATAACTTCTGTTAGTTTCACTTTGTCTCTGTTTAGTTTCTGTTTCCATGATCTTTCCATTGGTGAGAGTGAGGTGTTGAAGACTCCTACTATTATTGTATGAGGTTCAATGTATGCTTTGAGCTCAGGAATATTTCTTTTACAAATGTGGGTGCCCTTGCATTTGGGGCATAGATGTTCAGAATTGAGAATTCATCTTGGTGGATTTCCCTTTGGTGAGTATGAAGTGTCCTTCCTTATCTTTTTTGATTACTTGTGGTTGAAAGTCTATTTTATTGCATATTAGATTCACTACTCCAGCTTGTTTCTTGGGACCATTTGCTTGTAATTTTTTTCTAGCATTTTACTTTGATGTAGTGTCTGTCTTTGTCATTGAGGTGTGTTTCCTATATGCAGCAAATGCTGGGTCATGTTTATGTATCCAGTCTGTTAGTCTATGTCTTTTTATTGAGGAGTTGAGTCCATTGGTGTTGAGAAGTATTGAAGATCAATGATTGTTGCTTCCTGTTATTTTTTGTTGTTGTTGTTAGAAGTGGAATTATGTTTGTGTGGTTCTCTTCTTTTGAGTTTGTTGTGAGAAGATTAATTTCTTGCATTTTCTTAGTGTAGTTTCCCTCCTTGTGTTGGAGTTTTCTTTCTATTATTCTCTGTAGGGCTGAATTGCTGGAAAGATAGTTTAAATTTTGTTTCATCATGGAGTATCTTGCTTTGTCCATCTATGCTAATTGATAGTTTGGCTGCATATAGTATCCTGGACTGGCATTTGTGTTCTTTTAGGGTCTGTATGACATCTGCCCAGGATCTTCTGGCTTTTAGAGTCTCTATTGAGAAATCTAATGTAATTCTGATAGGTCTGCCTGTGGGATGATGTCATCATACAGGTGAGGCAGGTACAGGATAGAATGAAGCCTGCCATTGAACCAGAAAGAAAGATGAGTGAGAGAAAAGTTTGAAGGAAGAGGAGGAGACAGGAATGGAAAAGAGGAGGAGACCATAGAGAAGCCGCTGAGGAGAGAACATGGAAGCTGATATTAAGATTCCATGCTGTACCTTTACGGGTTGTTATGAATGTTCTTAAGGGATAGATGTGTACAGGGATTTGTATGTTTAGGTGGGCAATTATATTGTATCAATTGGATCAGAGGTTATTGTGTTGTGTGGTCTTTCATGTGGAGAATTGAATTTGGGAGAGTACGTGGGAAGCCTCGGAATTGAGATGTGTACTTCTGGCAAGATATCTAGCAGATATCTTGGGGCACCACAGTACCGGACCTAGAGAGGGTAAAAAGACAGCATTTTATTTTTTATATTTTTACAACAATATCTGCTTTTATATGTTACATGACCTTTTCCCCTTCCTGCTTTTTAATTTTCTTTTTTTGTTCTGTGCATTTGGTGCTTTGGTTTTTATGTGATGGGAGGAATTTCTTTTCTGGTCCATTCTATTTGGTGTTCTGTAAGCTTCTTGTATGTTCATGGGCATATCTTTCTTCAAGTTAGGGAAGTTTTCGTCTATGATTTTGTTGAAGATGTTACTGGTCTTTGGAGTTGGGAGTCTTTGCTTTCTACTATACCTATTATTCTTAGGTTTTTCATTGTCTTGGATTTCTTGACTGTTTTGAGTTAGAATATTTTTGCTTTTTGTATTTTCTTTGACTGTTGTGTCAATGTGTTCTATGCCCCAGATTCTCTCTTTTATCTCTTGTATTACCTAAAAAGAAATGTACACACCCTTATAGAGGAAGGGGTGGGGGATGGGATAGGGGGGTTATGTTCAGGAAACCGAGAAAAGGAATAACATTTGAAATGTGAATAAAAGATTTCCAATAAAAAAAGAAATGTATACTGTAACTTTAATTTTTTCAATGTCTACTTTTAATGATAGTTCTTAAGCACTTTAACCTCCCTTTTAACCCACTGCCCACCAGAGTTATTGGAAAAGGAAAGATATGAAGGAAGTGGACCTGTTTAGAAATGGTTCTTTGGAGCAATTCCCACCTGTGCTGTCTGGAAATCAGCAGTTCAGTTCACAGGTCAGCAGTGGGAGCTTCACTGATATATCAGCAATCCAGTTCAGTAGAGTTGGGGTAGTAAACACAAATCAGCAGTAGTAGTACTACCTAGCAGAGACAGACAGGTCAGGTCTCAACACAGATCAGCAGGAGGGACCAGCAGGAATGCCAGGAGAAGTTTTTGGCTGTGCCTCTTGGCTGAGACACACAAGCATTGCACAGCTAGCTCTATAAGCAAAGCCAGCTCATCCCCTGCCACTGTCCATCAAATATCTCGTATTTTATTCTCCCCTCAAATATCACGTATCCTTTACAGGTCTTGCCTCAGCATGTGTCTTCCCTCAGCAGGTGTGTCTGTCTCAGCTGACACCACTCTGCCAATTAGCCTCTGAAGTGCAAGAAACTGCAGCATACCACCAGAAGTTTTTTGGCAATTTTTCTCTATGGAGTCTCAACAAATGGAACTCAGCTACACATGTTAAGGCAGACCAATACATGCATGTTGTTAGCAAAGAATCCTTCATCACAAGTCCTTTCACATACTTGTTTTAGCAGAACATCTTTTCTCCTGTGTCTGCTTCAACAAAATGTTCCTTTATGAGTCTTAGTCTTTCACCTGTGTCCACTTCAGGAAAACACTCCCTCATGTGTTTGCCCCAGCAAAACACCATCTAACATAACTCACTTTCCAAAGTACCTTTAAGTTTTCACTTCAGTAAACATCAGTCCAAACATAAAATCTTTGATCTATAATCTGTACTGACTGAAAAATATGCTAAGGCAATGGTGGCACAAAGTATAAAGTAGTAACCAATCAACATCTGGTTTAACTCAAGGCTTACTCCATGAGATGGGCCCCGTACTTGACACTGCTTGGGGGACCAAGAACCAGAGACTAGATAGCCCGGGACGAATATTACTAGTCTAAAAAAAGTAACAATAATATGACTCCTAATGATGTTTTGCTATACCTACTGAGAAATACAGCAATCTTAAGTCTGTGTTCGGCAGTTGATAAAAGATAAATTGGTAAAAGCAAAAAGTGGGCTACTCATTTTCCATTGTACCTTGTGTTCTTGGCCTTTGAGATAGTCATAAGATTGCAAAAGCTGAAATCCCAGGTTTTTCTTGAATCATAAATGAGAGAGAATATTATAAAGACCTACAGTTTCTGGAAACGTTGACATCTTAGATGGTAACTGTCATGAGCAAGAAGACGGGTGTTCAGGAAGAATGGTCAGAACAGTCTCCTAACCCTACACAGGAATATAAGTGCGAAGGAGAAGGATATTTTAAACCCATTTATTCAAGAACCTATGGAGAACCATAATATAAAACACTAGGCACAACATTTTATTTTATAAAAATAAAAGTAAGGCACAGTTCTTAGGCAAATTAGGTACAATCAACCTCCCTTTACATGTTTCCCTCCACACTTAGTGACTAACACATGAAGTAAAAGGAAAAAAGTAAACAAATTGTCTTCAACTGCTCCAAAGGGCCTGCAGGAAACTAGCTGGGCACATAACAAACATGGAGATTTGCATGTGGTTGACTGCTTTGCCAAGGGGTGATATAAATCTGAATGGAGATAACACAAGTCATTGTTTCCCCATTCTAATTCAATAATTTTATATGGAAAATAAGAAAAGAACACTGATGGCAAGCTGGGAAAATATGAAATCTAATTACAGAAGCTGAGTTAGATTCAGGGCCCAGAAGAGCCTTCTTGGAAACTTGCCTAGTCCTTCAGTGATTCCTTTCTATGTGTAATCTCCAAAAGAGGTGTAATTATAAAAGACTGCATGGTCAAAATCCATATAGTAAACACTAAAATGTACATATCCCTCTCCAAACTAAATACAAGGAAAATGTTAAAGCTGCTTATCAAATTATACATGTAAAGATATGTTCCTTCTATAGATAGTGAGATGTAGCACTTTAAGTCATACAAGAAAGGGCTATGCTATACTAAGCGTACATACAGTTCAAAGGTGAAATTTGTTGCCTAACATCCCAGTTTTATAATTTTGTTTAATATTTAAAACTATCTTTTAATGTTATAAATGTAATGTTTCTCTTTTAATTTTCTTATAAACTTCAATATTATTAACATATTCTAGCTTCAAAATTAAAGTAAACATATTTTATCTACCTAAAATAATTGAACATGCAAACTTCATATTTAGAACTTCCTAAAATTACCATGGATATTTGCCTAGTGTTATTCCTTAGGAATTTCCATGTAGACTTATAGTTTATGTCATATCAGAATATATACTCTCTCAATGGAGAATACATGTTTAAGTGAGAATATGTGTGTTGTGATTTTTCTATTCCTGGAATCTTGACAGAGCTCTTCCAGAAGGTAAGAAAGTCTGGCACTCAAATGATGGGCAGCCAGATGTGTTTACATGTGGCAGATGCTTTCCAGGCAATGTAAACCTGGAGGGACTGGGATAGATCATTGTTCTGCTATTCCATGCCAATGGTCTTATAAGCAAATTATAAAAAGTACTGATAACAATCTGATAAAATACAACCTCTCATCAAATAAGAGATGACAGGCTCCTGAGGCTCCTCCACAATTCAAGGTGCATGCTTCTGGAGTATGTTAGCCCCTATTTGCATAGCAATGCCTTAGCAAAGGGAAATGACTGGTGAGGCGGATAACTGGTGTCCCAGTGTTCATAGTTTTGGTGTGTGTAGTGACTATTCCTGGTTGTCAACTTGACTATATCTGGAATGAACTACAATCCAGAACTGGAAGGCTCACCTTTGATCCTGATCTAGAGGATGGGAGATACAAGTTTCTGACCGGGATTTTGGTATGGAGATCTTGAGGCAAAGTGGCTATGAATCCCAGGAACTTAAGGCAAGGAGATCTCTGAGTTCATGGTCACCTGGGACAAAGCCAGTCCTACACACCTTTAATCTGGGACACACCTTCTGCTGGAGATTTACATAAGGACACTGGAAGAAGGAAGAATCTCTCTTTTTTGCCCACTTGCCTGCCTTGTGGGACTGAGCCACTGCTATATACTTGACTTCCATTCACAGGTACTGTTGATTATTGTTGGAGAGTTGGACTACAGGCTGTAAGTCATCAACCAATTCTCTTACTATATAGAGACTACCATAAGTTCTATGACTCTAGAGAACCCTGACTAAGACAGTGTGTTAGTATTCCATGTAGATTCTGCCTCCCCCAATTCATGTCTTTCCCAAAACCTCAGAAGATAACTATTTGAGAGAGGGAGTCTTTACAGATAGAGCTAGTTAAGATTAAAGCCATCCTGGAGCAGGAAAACCTAAATCTATTCTGTTTATATAGGCCTTATGACAAGATTCAAAGAGATGGAGACACACACAAAGAAACGATGATGTGGAGACATGACTGAGACACAAGGGGAGCACTGTGAAATGACAAAGGCAAAGGCTGCGTGGTGCATCAGCACGCCAGGCTCTACTGAGGATTGCTGGGAACACTAGATGCCAAGGAAAAGCTACAGAACAGTTTCTCTAGGAGCTATATAGAGAACGTGGCTCTACCCACTCCCAGAACCCTGCAGCTGCTAAGTCAAGCAGACAGACCACCTTCTGACCACCTGGAACTCACAGCAGCCTTTGCAAACCCTACCTCTTGTCCTGTCACTCATTTCCATTAAACACCCTCCTACTCCCCCTCTCACACACACACACACACACACACACTGACTTCAAGACAAACCCCTAATTTACTCTAGAATTCCTTGCCCACTCATGCTGTTTCCACTGATACCTTTTCAACCATTAGGCCTTTTGTTCATTTAATTCCCCATGTCTGAACATTCTTTGTCTTCTGCTTTCCCAACACTCTTCTGGCTAATGCTGCTTCTTCTTGGCTTAGACATTTCTTCCAAAGAGTCTCTTTCTCCTCTCCTCTCCTCCTCCTCTCCTCCTCCTCCTCTCCCTCCTCCTCTCCCTTCTCCTCTCTCTCCTCCTCTCCCCCTTCCCCTCCCCCCTCCTCTCCCTCCTCCTCCTCCTCCTTCTCTTCCTCCTCCCCTCCCTCCTCCCTCCTCCCCCCCCCCCCCTCCCCCCCCTCCCCCCCCACCCCCCCTCCCCCCCCCCCCCCCCCTCCCTCCCCCCCCCCCCCCCCTCCTCCCTCCTCCCTCCTCCCCTCCCCCTCTTCCCCCTCTCTCTCTCTCTCTTAAAAGCCTCTGAACCAGATGCTTCTCAAATATTTTTGTTACCATTTGCTGCAATTGCATGTTTATTTGTATAACATGAAGGAAATTTACCCTTCATTACTCAGGTGCAAAAAAAAAAAGTCACATTCCATTATTTCTAAAATTAAAACTAAATGTATTTCTCTGTCTCACCCTCTTGACTCATAAGAGTTTAATCCATGGGCCCTCTCCTTATCTCACCCTTCATGAGATCACCCAAGAATTCTGAATTTACAAAAGTGCCCCAAACAACTATGATGCTGCAGTCACATGTTGACCTACTGACTTCTAGTTCCAGGATGCAATCAGGCACCATAGCACAGCACAGCACAGCACAGCACAGCACAGCACAGCACAGCACAGCAATATTCACGCCATCTACAGGTGTGATACACAGATAGCTTGCAGCTGCTTAGAGACCCAGCATGCACTGGTCAGTAGGGATTGACTTTCTAGAGTACTGGCTGCCAAGTGATTGACAGCTCCAGGCACTCAGATTTAAAGTTACCCCTAGGAACCAGAGGTCCTAATGACACTTTTATTGTTCATTCTGTAGTCTTCCCAGAGATGCCAATTTTACTGTAAATTCTGTCACTCTCTATCACAGAGGGATTTAGACTTGAGGCTACTTTTGAAAATGACATTAAATTATAATCAGGTCCATTGAGGGGCTAGGATGTAGCTCAGAGGTCGAGCTTTTGTGGCATATTGGAGGCTCTGGATTCTTCTTCAGTATCACAAAATCCATAACAAATAAGGTCAACTAAACCAATTAAGACCGAAAAGATGGACCCATGAGTTAAAGTCACTTGATGTTCTACCTGGGGACCCACATAGTAGCCCACAACTGTCCCTAACTCCAGTTAGAGGGCATCTGACACCCTCTTTTGGCCTCTACAGCCACCAGGCTCACATGTGGTACAAGCAGCAAGACAACCATACACATAAAATAAGAATAATTTTAAAGACAAAGCTAAAATCCATTGATCAAGCAAGTGGTACCTAAATTAATTTAGGAAAATTGCATCCTATGGAGATGGTTTTAGGAAAGGGCTCACCAGTGGGTTCTTGGCCACAGGACTTCACTATGGAATTTACAGAGCATTATCAAAGAGGGAGCTGATGGTAGCTGCTTCAAGACACACATCTACTAAAAACCTTGAACTCACAAAATCCACCAGCTGAAGTACCACCCTCCCTATTAGCATCACATGGAAAACAGCTTCTTCAACCTCTACCCCTGCCACTCACACCTGTAAAAACGGCACATGATTGCCCTGGACACAAACTACACGAGACACATGAAAAGATGGATGCCTTCTATGGAGAAGAACTACCACAGGAATTCAGGTGAATGTTCAACCCTGTCGCTTCAGCAGAGCCACAACAAATCTACTGCTATCAACACAGCCCTACAGACAACATAAGACTCCCTTCCCAGGAAAGTCTAAAGGCCTCTCACTGGAGCACATGCCCAAGCTGCTCAGCAGTCAGGAATCCTGTGAGCAATGCTTTTTGGCTTAACTGTCAGATAACCAAAGCTGTTAGACGGAACACCCTCTGTCTGCCCTAATCCAATGGCATATTTCACTTTTTAGTAACAAAAACATGCTTTTAAATAAGAACGTTATGCAAGGGATGGCGTAGTGGGGGCCTTAGTGGAAGCCGGCTTCCACTAACCACAACACACCACAAGTTCTTGGAACCTGCTGCTCCCTTCATATTTGGCACTAAGTGGCTCATTGTCCTTGTCTAGACAAGTGCTATGGGCTGCGTAAACAGTGAATGACTGCACAAAGCCTCTATTCATCCAGAATGGGAATGTGTTAATGTGCTGCCTTTTCAAGCCCAAGGGGTTTGCAGAGAAAGAACAATTTACAGCTACTTTGGTTTTAAATTAATATTTACTTAATGTTGGAAAATTTAAACCAAGCTTCCTCACATTTTATGTGCAATTAACAAACAACGCTGTTCTACTTAAAGTTCTAATGAAATACGAATCACTAGTTATTCTTTTACTAACATTTGGCTACTTCACATTAAACAGGCTAAATGCTTGGCAATAATCATTTTTCCTTACAAACAATTAGTTCCTCCAAGTTATTAAGTCATTTCTTCCAATATTTTAAATAGATTTGCAAATTTCATGTATTTAGCATTTTATTTTAGGATCCAAATGTTTTCATTGTGTACACTACTTACAAACAAAATGGCCTGGAAACTGACTAATTGGATATGTAGTAAGAGACACAGTTATGAGTTGAATACATACATAAATATTTATTTATAAACATATATAAAGCTCTTGAGTCATCTTCCAACTTTACAACTAGTAAGTCTAGCATCAATAATGTGGATAAAGCAAAATTCACAAGGTTAATGCATTGGATCCTCTTAGGAGTTACACTTTAACAAACAAATATGACAACTATCCCCTGTATCTTACACAGAGGAAGTACTGGTGGGCTGGTTGAATTAATTGTTTTTAAATTTAACTGGAAAATTCCATATGACTGAGGAACTGGTTTCCTGGACAGAAGTGGAGTTACATATGGAGTAGGCAAATTGACTGGCCTTTGCTGCCCATGACTTGCAATCATGAGACAATCTCTACCAATCGTATGTTCAATAGATGAAGGCCCTGGAGACTTGTGCTTACAAAAGGAAGCAGCAAGCTGGAGAGAGCCTACATCTGCATGTCACTGGTGGATTCTTTTGATACTAGCTGCCCCTCGGCTTTGCTTTTTCCCCTGCTTTTACCCTCTGACTCCTCCCTCCTCCCTCCTCCCACTGGGTGAGCTGAACTAATCTTATGATTGCATGACTGAGTCTTCATTCTACTGAGACCTTTCTCAGAGCACAGACCTCATACCCTCTTAATGTCATCCTCTGCATCACTAATCCTCCTGATCTTCCTCAGAGGTCTGTAACCACAGTGTAAAAGCTATTCTACTGGCAAAATGCTACTCACATTACCTAGTTAGTGCACTCTGGAACCTCTCAACACTTGCAGGCAGATTATTAGAATTAAGGACTTGGGAACTGTGCTACTAATGACATTAGGACCTTAAGCCGTGGAACAAAAGGCAAAATGTGAAAGCAAACACAAATACAGAATCCTTAAAACAACACCAAACCTTGACTATCTAAACCAATGTTGTTCAAGTTTCTTGTCCAAGTCTCTAAACACAATTAAATCAAGAAAACATGAAATACACACACACACACACACACACACACACACACACACACACACACATCTCATTAAACAGAGGGACTATCACTTAGAGAAAAATGGTTTGATATAGCAAATACTCAGAATTGCCAATCACCATCAATATAATAGGTAAGAGAAATAACAGCCAGGCCCATGACAGCTGACACCTGTAGTCCCAGTACCCAGAGACAAAGAATTTAATTTGGTGCCAGGCTAGAATACAGAGCAGACTCAAAGCCATCCTGGAAAGGCAGAAACAGTAGAGGAGCAAGGAGCAGGAGGGATAGAGAGGAGGCAGAGACAGAATTGGAGTAAAGTGTAATTATATCCCCCATTTCAGAGTAGGCCAAGTTTCAATCTCTGTCCCTTGAATCACAGAAATATACCATCTACTGTGACTACTACTACCATGCATCAGAGCTTCTGCCAGCGCGTACCTGAGATGTGCAAACACTTGTACAGCACCATTGCTCTCTAATATGACTGCAGTTCCACAACAAGGTGTGTCAGCAAAAGCATGCTTGGTCTAAAAGCACCAAGACATTGTATCTTATTTTAATTTTATTTTTTAATTATACTACTAATATATATTCATTAAAGGAAACCAGTAGGCTGGCAAGATGGCTCAGTGGTAAAGGCACTTTATTGGCAGCATGAATTTGGTGCCCAGAACCTATGTAAAAGTGATGGATAAAACCTAGTCCACAAAGTTGTCCTCTGGCCTCCACACCCACACCATGGCACACACCCTCGAAATCAATAAAAGTTTAATAAAAAAATAAGTAAATAAATACCTGATACTTTTTCTAAGTTATAAAAGACACCGAGGGAAATAGAAAAATTCAATATTAAGAATAGCTATGTTTTCAATATTAAGAATCACAGGAGGTAGAGTAAGGGAGGGACCTGGAAGGGAGAGAAGAGGGGGAGGGATCAGGTGTGGGAGGAGATGGGGCAGAAGTACCGAGGATTAGGAAATTGAACAGAAGCGTGTAGCGGCGGGGGATGGGGAACTGGAGGTAGCCACTAGAAAGTCCCAGGTGCCAGGAACCCAAGAGTGTCTCAGGATCGTACTGGATGACATTTGCTGAAATACCCAACAACAAGGAGAGAACCTGTACAGACTGTATCCAGAGGTTATGTGTGGCCTGGAAGGTGAGTGGCTCTCAGGACTGGAAGAGAGACCTTAGAGGAAATGCCCTGCAATAGGGAAAAGGAACTTGTAAAGTCCACCTCCAATAGAAAGACAAGTGGAGGGATGGGATTGCCATCCCACAGTCAAAAACTCTCACCCATAATTGTTCCTGTTTAGAAGAACTGCAGGGACAAAAAATGGAGAAGAGCCTGAGGAAAAGGAGGTCCAGGGACAGCCCAAATTTCGATCCAGCTTAAGGGGAGGCCACAAGGCCTGGCACCATTACTGAGGCTATGGTGTGCTTACAGACAGGAGCCGAGCATGGCTGCCCTCTGAGAAGTCCAACAAGCAGCTGAGTCAGATGCAGGTATTCACACCCAGCCAATGGACAGAAGACAGGGACTGCTGTGGTTGAATGAGGGAAAAGCTGGAATAAGTTGAGGAAGAAGAGAACTCCATAGGAAGACCAGCATCTCAACTAACTTGGACCCCTGAGATCTCCGGACACTAAGCCACCAACCAGGCAGCATATATCAGCTAATATGAGGCTCCCGACACATATACAGCAGAAGACTGCCTGGTTTGACTCAATGGGTGAAGACTCACCCAACCCTCCAAAGACTTGAGACCCCAGTTGTGGGGTAGAGGTGGGGACATCCTCTTGGGGATGGGGGAGAAGGTATGGGATGAGGAACACAAGAAATAGCATTATTTACTGTGTCATTCCAAAGGAGTTATTACATTCACCAAAAAGAAGGAAATAAAAGTGTTTAAAAGCCATTAATAAAAACGAAAGAAAGAAAGAAAGATTGAAAGAAAGAGAGAAAAGAAAAGAAGGAAGGAAGGAAGGAAGGAAGAAAGAAAGAAAGAAAGATTGAAAGAAAGAAAGAAAGAGAGGAAGAAAGAAAGAGAGAGAGAGAAAGAACACACTCTCAAAATAACTTCAGTGAAGGGACTTGTATTTAAGTCAATCAAACCATAGAGCAATGACATGGTGCAAAGCAGCCAGCATTTAATGGAATCTAATAGCTGAACAAGATGCCAATTGAAGCAGATGGTATAACAGAGAGATTAAGGAAGAAGAAGCCAAAGGAACCCCTGCTAAGCCCAGTCTTCCCTGTGGTGACTGCATTTGGCGGAGGAGCACCATAGCCGTGTGTTGTGGGAAGATGAGCTTCATGAACATAATCCAGCCAAGTCACTAAGCAAAGAAACCAAGCAAGCAACAATAAAACAAATCTTGTGGAAAGAGACAGCACTGTTTAGAATTGCCATGTTATATAAAATTGCTGAATTACCACAAAAAGGAGACATGCAAAACAAAATAGGAAAGTGTGACGTGTACACCGAACGAAAGAGAATGATCCAGAAACCTCTTATGATAAGACGCTAGTGTTTTTAACAGACAAAGACTATAAAAACATCCCTCTGAGCCAGGGATGGTGATACATAGCTTTAATCCCAACATTCAGGAGACAGAGAAGGGTGGGTCTCTGAGGTTGCTCTGATCTCATTGAGTTCCAGGTTAGCCAGAGCAACACAGTAAGTAAGATCCTGTCTCAAAACAAGCAAGCACAATCCCTTATGCTCAAAAAAAAAAAAAAAAAAAAACTAAAGGGAAACTTTGATGAAAGAAGGACAGCAATGTGTTATAAAGAATACCAAAGGCAGATTATTAACAGAACCAGATAAAAAGTATGGCTTTGAAAAGAACAGTCGCTGAAATTAATTAAATTCGCTGAAGGAACTTGGTAGAATATTTGAAATAGTAGAAGGTAGAATCAATAAATTGGAAGTTAAACCAATAGATATTATGTAAGTAAAGAACAGAGGAGGAAAAGAAAACAAATGACCAGAGCCACAGAGACTTGAGGGATATAATAAGGCATAGCAATATAGCAATCTATATAGGAGCACCAGGAAGAGAGGAGGTGAGCATGGCAAAAAGATTGTAAAACAAATGGCAACCTGAATTGATAAAGACACTAGTCTACACACTCGAAGAAACTTGACGAATACCATTTTAAACAAAACCAGACAGATCTACAAGTAGAAACATCAGTGAAGTACTAAAAGTCAAAAAGACAAAGGAAATTTGAAGCAGCAAGAGCATGATGTAAAATGAACCCTAGGAGCAACAGATGACACCGCTAAAACACAGGGCAGGAGGCAGGGAGGAAACAGATTGAAAGGGTCTGAAACGAAATATCAAAAACCTGACGAAGAATTTTATATCCAGAAAAACTAGTTTTCTCAGTGAGGAGGGCAAAATTAACTCTTCTCATAAAATAAAAACAATTTATTAGTAGACCCACTAATTAAGGAGTACTAAGGAATTTATTCGGCATAAAAGCAAGTGACCTCAAATACTGATTCAAATCAACACAAGAAACAATGAGCAGATTCTGGGAAATAAAAGCTAACAAATATGGGTAAAAGCCACACAAATATGATGATCTTGTTGGATCTCTGTAGCCCAAAGTAGAAGGAGAGAACTGACCACAAGTTGCCCTCAGACCTCCATACATGTACTGTAACATACACATTCTAGTAAGCCAAAAAATGTGTTTTTAAATCATAAAAAATAAACAATATAAAGAAAATTAATGAAACAAAAGACTGGTTCTTTGTAAAGCTCTAGAAAATTACTGCAAGATTGACTAAATGGTCAAGTGACAAGATTCAAAAACTAGACTCAAAATGAAAAACAAGGATATTACTGTAAGTCTCATAGTTGTAAAAAAAATTATAAAGAAGCAATATGAATTATTGTACACAAACAAATTATCCAACTTAGATGGAATGAATGAATGAATTCTTTAAAAGACACACAAACAGGAGTGACTCAAGAAGCGAGACAGTGGCTGGCAATGCTGTAGGAAGGAGAAGCAGGAGGACTACCATCTGAGGCCGTCCTGGTCTGTGTGGTGAGCTCCAAGTGAACCCGAGCTACAGCAGGAGCCCTGTGTAAAAAGAAAAAGGAAGCAAGAGATTGTTTGAATGGGATGGGACTATAATGAGTGAAGAAACCAAACCAGAAGCTAAGAAGGATCCAGAAAGAAAGAAGAACCTGTACGCTTTGCTGAATTCCATTGCTGAATTTATAAGCCACTCACAAACTTTTACCGAAAAGACAAAAAATCAGAAGAAAGAAAGAAGAGAAAGCAACACATCTTAGTCCCTTTTATGAGACCAGCTTTATTCTGTTATCCCAACTGTCACAGAAAGACATCCCAAATCCAGACTGATATATTTTACAAACATGGATATAAAACTTCTCAACAAATTACTAGCAACTAGAGTTTAGAACTTATACAAAGGACTAAATACCCTAATAAGTATGGAAAGCAAGAATGATTCAATATCTAAAAACTACTGTAAAGTATACCGATAACATAAAAACCTAATAATTGGCTCATTAAGTATACAAACAGCATTGAGAGATAACATTTTTCATAATAAAAAGCACTTCATAGACTACAAATAAAGAGGGACTTTTTAAACCTGATAGGGGTTAAAGGGGAAAAAAAGAACAAACAGAACCCAGATGGTGAAGGAAAACATAAAACTGTATTAAAAGATAACACAATGTTACTTGTCATTTAATCTCTGCGCCCTAGAAGCTAAAGCATGAAGTTAGCAAGTTTTAGGTCAGGCTGGGATATGTAATGAAATGCTGTTTCTTTTCTTTTCTTTTTTTTTGGAGCAGGGGACCAAACCTAGGGCCTTGTTCTTGCTAGGCAAGCGTTCTACCACTGAGCTAAATCCCCAACCCCTGTGAAATGCTGTTTCAAACAAAGCAAGACAGAAAATGGAAATCCACAAAGAAAAGCAAAGTGTTAGTACATAAATTCAGCAAAATTGCTGGACATTAAACAGCATATAAAATCCTTGGGTTTTTTGTTTGTTTCTTTCTTTCTTTGTTTTTGTTGTTTCGGGAGTTGTTGTTGTTTTATGAGGCAAGGTGTCTTTATGTGGCTTTGGTTGTCCTGGAACTAGCTCCGTAGACCAGGCTGGCTTCAGACACAGAGATCTGTCTGCCTCTGCCTCCAGAGTACGGGAATAAGAGGTACGCTCCACCCCAGCAAATCCTTGAGTATCTATAAGTATGCGATGAGCAATACAGAGGTGAAATTAAGAAGTCAATATTCTACCAGAACAGTAATATTTTTGAATAAATTTAAAGAAAAGAAACTAGAGAGATGGTTTAGAGGCTAAGAGCGCCAGCTGCTCTTCCAGCAGACATGGATTCAGTTCCCAGCACCGACATGGCAGCTTACACCCACCTAAAACTCCAGGGTATCCAACACCATTTCTTCCCTACTTGGTTACCATATGTGTATGATATACATTTCTGTATACATATGCATATATGTATATGACACATTCAGGCAAATGCCCAAGCATATAAGAAGTTGAAAAACTTAAAATTTAAACAACAGTTATACACTCTGTCCAAATAAAATTTGAAATATTTAATTTAACTAGTTAACACCTCATGCCTGAACAGCAATACTTCAAAGCTGCCATAAGTGTTCAACAGAACTTCATAGCTCCTTTGTGAAGATTGATGAAGTGATTCTAAATTTAATATGAAACTGCAATGGGTCAGCCAAAGAGACCTCAGGAGGATGAATGCTCCTGAGTCTGAAACTTGCTGTGCGTCAAGAAAAATCATCACAGTAGTGTGGCATTGTCTCCAAGGCAGACACATGGGATGCATGGGACAGAACTGAGTCCAAAAACAAATCATTTGGGGCCAACTGACTTTGAACCAGTGTGTCAGGAGCACCTCACAGGAGAAAAGCATCTGCAATAAATAATACTGGGACAAGACTCTGGTTCCTCTAGAGACATCAAAGAAGTATGGTCAGAAACCCATCTACAAGTAGACCTGTCACCCAGAAGGCACCAGTCATGCAGCTGAGTGGTAGAAGCCATGTGTCTTAGGCAGGGTTTCTATTCCTGCACAAACATCATAACCAAGAAGCAAGTTGGGGAGGAGAGGGTTTATTCAGCTTACACTTCAACATTGCTGTTCATCACCAAGGGAAGTCAGAACTGGAACTCATGCACGTCAGGAAGCAGGAGCTGATACAGAGGCCATGGAGGGGTGTTACTTACTGTCTTGCTTCCTCAGCTTGTTTTCCCAAGACTACCAGTCCAGAGATGGTACCACCCACAGTGGGCCCTCCTACCCTTGATCACTAGTTGAGAAAATGCCTAACAGCTGGATCTCATGGAGGCATTTCCTCAAGGGAGGATCCTTTCTCTGTGATAACTCCAGCTTTTGTCAAGTTGACACACAAAACCAGCCAGTACACCACGATAACTCGGTCACGGTAGAGAAATGGATTGGAACAGCATGGGAAGCAATTTAAGAAACACTACAGAAAAGAGAAATAGTAAGGCTTTTCATTGGACAGACAGGATATATTGGTCAAAAGGACTTAGCAATGAGGTCCATAAACTAATAAACCCCAGAAATGCAATACATTTTAAACAATCCTTAAATCTCTCCTAAGACCTTTCAAGAAACTGGCTCTACCATCCTCATAGGCCCCACCCACTAGCATTCTTTACCCTTGTAGTGACATTCCTCTTGAAGACACACCCACATGAGATTATCAGAAGCACATTCCCTGGACACCATCACTAGAGCCTCCCTTCCTAATCTGTGACTTACCAGCTAATGGGCCTTTCTTTGCCTAAGTTTCTTCAAAGGTTCTTTGAGGAACACGATAGCAATCATTCTATCTTCTACACAGATATAATGTAAAGGTTAGAAGGACTTGCCAGGCAAAGGCTAATAATAGCTATTAATTATTCACCCTAGCAACTTTTTTTTCACATCTCCACATTTATTTAACTTGTATTGTTTCTGACTAGAATACTCTCCTCCTTACCCTCTCTCCTTTCCCACCCATTCTTAGATGAGCGAAGACCAACCTAACTTTTAACTAGTCTCACTCTTAAATCTTCCTCCTGTCTCCCCAAAGTATTCATTTCTCCTCTTTACTCTAAATCATTAGTTCATTACATTTACTTTTTTCATTAGCCAAAAGAAAAACCTGGTGTAGTTCAGCGATGGGCACTTGTCTAGTGTGCATAAGACCCTGGGTTCAGCACTCAGAACCACAAAATGAAGAAAACCGCACAGACTATCCATGATGCAGCCATGATGGAGTTGCTATTGCAACACTGGAAAGAGCACCCAATGTGCTTAAACTGTGACCTGATGCAACTGAAGAGACAGAGCAGGGTTTGTACTTGGCATAAACGTACTGATTGCTTCCCTTTAGAGACTTCCCACCCTCTTCGTCACAGGAAGAATGAGAAAAAGAAACTTAAATCCCATCTTTGCCGAACCCAGGAAACATCTCTAACCCCAAACCACACTGCACTAGGAAGGAAGTCACAAGGAAGGGGAATAAATGTTTATGGGGCCGAGCAAGGTCATTCTAACTGTGATACCACCCAGAAGCAAGCTAATTACACCCACAGGACTCCAGAGTGGCTTGGGGAAAGGGAGAGCTCAGCAATCTGAAATGCGATGGAGGTGAGGCATTGATGGTAATAAGCAGATTACTTAGCTAATAAGCTAAGAATCTAATGTGGATCCTCATTCCTGCCATTTTCTACTTGGTGACAACTCCCCATGAAGTACTTGGAGCAGAGAGAGTATAAACGAAGAGTACAATGTGTAAAAGGCTACAGTGAAGATTTTAAAGCAAAAGTCTTCATGCTACCTCCTTTGTCCAGCTTGAACCAGGAGCGCCCAGGATATGTTCTCTAGAAAGGCTTGAACATCCTTCCCTGAAGAAAGTACCTACGACCCAGAGAAGTGACCTTCTTCTACTGACTATGGCATCCACAGTGAGAAAGCACACTAGCTAGTCACCTGGAACAAGGTTTCTCCCCTTGGCACAGATGACATTTTTTCTCAGATAATTCTCTGCTGTTCCTCACAGAATCTTTAAAAGCATCTTTAATGTCTGACATGTAGGTACCAAGAGTCTTTTAGCCTCTTTCGAATAAAAAAAAAAGTCTCTAGTGAGTTCAGGGCTGTCACCTCAGTTTGGGAGTCACAGCCCTTCAGTAAAGCAAGCCACTTCCTCAGAGCAGCTTTGAATGTGTCCTCAGCATTATGAGCCCTCCCCAACCCAAAAGAGAAGGGACAGGAAAGTAAACGAGAAAACCCTATTGCTAACAGCCAAATGATTAGGAAAGAAGTTGCATTAGAAACAAAGGCGGCATGTTACATAAGATATGAATGTAGAAGAGGATGACGGTAAAAATATCAAAATATTTTTTAATCCACCAGAATGATGGGGGTGGGACACAGATTTTGGAAAAGTGAAAGGCAAGGAGCAAACACAAACTACAGGAATTCTGGAACCCCAGTCCCAGAAGACAGACATCCAGCTAAGATGTATTTAAGGAGGGAAATGAAGTGGAGTCATTACCAAGCAATTTAAGACAATAGTCTACAACTTTCAAAAATACAGATTTCCAGATATTCATGGCTGTTAGAAGATAGATTTTTCTTTTTTTGAAGAGCCGCATTCACTTTGTTTCATTAACTGTAGGGGAAAATAAGCTCCTGAAATCTTCCAGAGAATAAGGAAACCAAATATGAAGGAGTAGGAATGAGAACAATGTCAGACTTTTCTATAGTGACGTTGGAAGCATGGTAACAAACACTGGACCATGGTTACTAGTCTTTCAATAAATAACTTGTGTCCATGAGCACTAGATCCACGCAAACGATCAAGTAAGATACTTAGGATATGGAGCTAGGAAAGGGGCTCAGCAGTTAAAAGCATTTACTGTTCTTGCAGACAAACAAGGTTCAGCTCTCAGCACTCACATGGCTACTCACATCTGTAATTCAAATCCTTGGGGTAGGGGAGATCTGACATCCTCTTCTGGTCTCTGTGGATACAAGCACTTACATGGTACACATACATACATACAGGCAAAACACTCATAAGCATAAAATAAGACTAAGTAAATCCTACAAAGAGAGGTTTAAGACGGGCATGGGATGAAGGAAGTTGGCCCTTGACTCCAGTGAATCTTAAGTAGTATTACTGTAGGAAAAGAAAGAGAGAAAAATATTCAAACACATCTTCTGGTCTAAACATGAATGAGATTTGTACAGTTAAAACAAAAAAACAACCAAACAAAAACCAAACAAACAAATAAACAAACAAATAAAAAAAAACCCACTTCTGAGAGAGACTTTTCCTAGGGAGACAGAACATACACATCTATTCAACCCAGAAAGAGAACCCGTAACTGACCGGAGTAACAATAGCAGCAAAGACCAACTTGGTGAGTCAATGTGTTTGACTGGGTCACTCACAGGAGTCAGGGTGGGAGGTTACTTACAGGAGAGGAGATGACTCAATAAGCAGCCTTCACTCCAAAAAGCCTGCTCCAACACAGGTGACGCCCCCAAGAAGCTGCAACCCTGGAGCTCTCTATGCGACTTGGAGGCCACACCACAGGTTCCTGGGATTGCTTCTCTGGAAGTCGGTAGGTAAATCTCCTACTCAAGTGGTTGGTTCTGCTTCAACAAATCTGGGGAGCAAACCCTCATGACTCTGCCAGGCCTGTGGTATCGTTTACCTCCTGTGTCCCATGAGCCTGTAGGCTTCCTTTCTGAATGGGATGTTTCAATTCAGAGGAAACTGCCCTGCAGTAACACTGAATATAGAATAGACAAACATATGTTGTTCAAAGGATGAAGAGAAAAGGATATAAAAGACAATTTTTTATATGTCAGAAATGAAAATGAGAAAGAATGTTCATTTCCAGGGAGAAGATGGTCACATGGCTGAAAACAACTAAAAGTCATGGTAAAAGTGAAACAATGTAATTAATGCGCTGAATCTACCTTCTTAATGTCCACTAACTATAAGCCCTGAAAGCCAAACGGTTACAGACAGACTATGAAAGGAAACAAACTGCCATACTTAACCACCTAACTTGTGAAAAAACTCTTCTTTAGTAGAACGTAACAAACATGGCTTTTTCCAGTCACAGAAGCAACTTATAGTGTATCAACAGCCCATTTTATCTGACCATCAACACTGCCTGAGTAAAACACACTGTATCATAAACAAAGTGAAAATCATTACAGCAGCAGTAGTATCTTCTAGAGCTATGGGTTCCCCCCAAGAACCACAAATCCATGTGAACATAATTACAGCATCACAATTATACAAACATCAGCACATATTTGAAAGACATTAATTGGGGCACACCTTTACTGGATGAGCAGTTACATTCCAACAGCTATAGCAGCAATTCACCTAATTACATATTTGTGTATAGGGTTTACTTAGCCTAAATTATTTGACAGTTCAAATACATTTTACTGCCTTGTAAAGTTTCAAATTTCAGACTGTCACCATGCCACCAGAATAAAAATAATGACAAGACACTGTGTGTATAGAAAGGAAGTTGTGTAGCTTTTAAGAATTGCTCCTAACATCTTAAAGTTCCTACAAACTCAATCTCCATGCTGCCTCTCTGAATTCTGCTGATGAGAAAGTGAGTTTAACAAGAAATTTAACAAGAAATTGTGTAAGAAGATAAGTGAGTCACTTACGATCATGAGACTTCTAAAATCAGAACCAAAACCAAATCTCTGATCTGCTAATCCCAGGATCCTTAAGAAAAGTCACTGAATCTTACTTGCTCCTATTCTGGGGAGGGGCTAACACAGCACCTGCTACAATCACTGTCTACTGAACTGTAGTGCCAGGCCAAAGCTCTACTTATTTAGGCCTTACAAGGACTACGTGGTATGATCACAGCTACTATTCAGACAGCAGGCCATTTCTCAGACTATCTGATCCTCTCCTGTGACCCCAGATCCTACACACAATCCAGGGACAAGAGAGAATTTACTGGCCATCTGCACCTGGTTATTGGTTATGAACAGGGTCCATTCCTGGTTCCTGGTATTGGGTGTTTTTGCTATACTTACTGTTGAAGTCTTTTTAACTTATTACTCTGGCTAATGATAACAAACTTCAAAGTTGACTTGAGTGAATTATATTACTTCTCATTTTTATGGTGTACATGTATATATGGTAGATGGACAAGTATGTGTGCATGGGTGTGTTCAGGTACACACACACACACATACACACACACACACACACACACACACACACACACACACACACACCAGGAGAGGACATCAGATATCTTTGTCTATTAATTCACACCTTATTTCGTGACAGGGTTTTCACTGAACCAGAAGCTCGTGGTTTTGAGTATACTGGCCAGCCAGCAATCTCTGAGGACCCAGGTGTCTCCAGCCTCCAACGAGGAGATTACAGACACCTGCAGAAATGTGAGGCTTTTATGTGGGTGTTGGGGATTTAAACTCAGTCCTTTTTGCCTTCACGGCAAGCCCTTTTAACCCCGGAGCCATCTTTCTAGACTCTATTCTCTTTTGAAAGAGAGAGAGAGAGAGAGAGAGAGAGAGAGAGAGAGAGAGAGACAGAGAAAAGAGAACACATAGAAAAGAATTGCCTAAATTTTGCTCCCAACTCAATGCCACCTTTGTTTATTTTAACTATCTCAGTTGTTGTTATTTTCTTGAAAAAAGTAACAGTCTATTTTATACATTACTACAATTACTAGTTTAGTGGCTTGGATATTATATATGCTCAATTAATAGATGTTTGGTAAGAGAGCAACAGACCAGCAAGATTTCCTCTGATTATAAAAGAAAACGGCAAAGGCTTTCTTTGCCAGTAAACTTAGACACTGTAAGTAGTATTTGATTAAACTTGAAACATGAGCTTAGATGTGCAGAGCTATTTGATATGCTCAAAACACACAAATTTAAGATTTTATACAATTACAGTCTAAATGATTTTTACATAATTTCAGTGAGAAATGTATACCCATTGTTGGATGGAATACCTACTAAGTATTGTAAGGTGTTTACCAAGAGCTTTTAATTTGACAAAACCTAAATAAAACGTAATGTACAGCCTATTTCTCCACCTCAATGCCACTGTGTTTATTTTTATCTCAGTATTTAAAGTAACATCTTTGCTTCTGTTCCTTCTCTATAATAAGGTTACTCTCAATTATTGACAACTGTGGCAAAAGGCACACTTTTTTTTATCTTTATTAACTTGAGTCTTTCTTATTTACATTTCGATTGTTATTCCCTTTCCCGGTTTCCAGGCCAACATCCCCCAACCCTCCCTCTTCCCATCCCCCCCCATTACCACCCTCCCTCAACAATCACGTTCACTGGGGTTCAGTCTTGGCAGGACCAAGGGTTTCCCTTCCACTGGTGCTCTTACTAGGACTATTCATTGCTACCTATGAGGTTGGAGTCCAGGGTCAGTCCATGTATATCTTTTGGGTAGTGGCTTAGTCCCTGGAAGCTCTGGTTGCTTGGCATTGTTGTTCATATGGGGTCTCCAGCCCCTTCAAGCTCTTCCAGTCCTTTCTCTGATTCCTTCAATGGGGGTCCCGTTCTCAGTTCAGTGGTTTGCTGCTGGCATTCGCCTCTGTATTTGCTGTATTCTCGCTGTGTCTCTCAGGAGAGATCTACGTCCAGCTCCTGTCGGCCTGCACTTCTTTGCTTCATCCATCTTATCTAGTTTGGTGGCTGTATATGTATAGGCCACATGTGGGGCAGGCTCTGAATGGGTGTTAAAGGCACACATTTTTAAAAGATGTATATCAAGTCTGAAAGTGCTTAATGTAACATACAACAGGAAATTAGAGATAAAAATGTAACAGAGAGGTTTATATCCATAGGTCTAGGCTGGTCTCATCAGCCTTGGCCAGAGAAGTTTCTTTTGCAGTGGTCAAACGCTGAGGATAAAAGTATGCTGGCTAGTTTTATATCAGCTTGGCACAAGCTATAGTCACCTCAGAGAAAGTAACTTTGACTGGATTGTAGGCAGACCTGGAGAGTGTTTTCATAATTAGAGATTGATAGGGATGGTTCCTTCCCTGGGCTGGTGGTCCTGGAGTCTCTAATAAAAGAGCAGGCTGAGCAAGCCATGAATAGCAAGCCAGTAATCAGCCATGAATAGCAAGCCAGTGTCTCCGCAGCCTCTGTGTCTGCCCCTACTTCCAGGTTTCCGACCTGTTTGAGTTCCCATCCTGACTTTCTTCAATGATGAACAGTGTGTGGACATGCAAGCCAAATAAACCCAACTTGGTTTTGGTTGTGGAGTTTCATCACACCTATAGTAATCTTGACTAGGACAATAGTGGTCAACTCCCAATGGGGTGTCTATATTATCCCCATCATTATCATAACCAGCACTCAGGAAACACTGTGGAAGAGGAATGAAAAAAGAACCTTAAGAAGAGGATGGGAGAGGTACAGAAAAATGCTGTCTTCTGCACATGACATAGCTATTGCAATCGTGATCTCACAGCAGCTGTGGTTACCAGCACAAGATCCACACAAGAGCAATCCACTCAAAATCTTGATATAAATGGAACAGATGATTTCCAGTCCTACTCTGCTCTGCCACTGCTGTTGGCAGTGGATGGTTGCAGGGGAAGAAAGATTATTCTTCACTGATCATGTGGCCACTGGTAGGTTTTCCCTGTTCCTGTGGATGACTCCTTAACATGCTTGGGCATCACTCACATGAAGTGGTATTGAATATGTTGGAAAGGATATGGTAAAAGTTGTTCCTATAGGAAAATAGGGGTAAATGCAGTCATGTTTCATATATACATGAATGCAATTTTCAAAAGTAAAAATAATTTAAAACAAGAAAAGTTGAAGATACCAGGATTGAAGAAGTTAAAATTGAATATAGTATTTATGGTAGTATCTTTGAAACTATGACAGCAATAAAGGAACCTTGCATAACATGGTGTGTGTTTTTCTGACCCCTCCCACACAACTACCACCACCAAGAGAAGCAAAAATAGTTGTCTGCAAACACACATTTTTCCTGGAACCAAGTAGTACCAGGAGGATTTTAAACTTTTCTGGTTAGAATGTGAATCTATTGTAAATTGAGACATTGTAGGTCAAGAGGTCAGGTGAGGAATTTAGAGCTCTCTGGCATGGCGAAGACTTCTATTTCAGTCGGGTGAAAAGTTTCTCTGCCTGTGCCCAGCAAAGTTAGGTTCTGCCCCTGCATGTCAATACCAAAGCACAAAGCAGGCCAATAGGCTCAGACGGTAGGGTAAGTGAAGGTGTGCTGCTATCAATGTAACACACAGCCTCATGCACATCTCTAAATGCATCTGTATAAGCTTTACAGTTTATAAACATTGTTTTCACACATGTGACTGAAATACACTGGATCCTCCAACACACACGATTAGACACGGATGAGGAGACACGAGCGGAGCATCATTAAAATCTAATGTGATTCCTCTCCTCCACCGCTTAGGTTTTAGTGGAATACTCGGGAAATTCCCGAGTAATAATGAAATCATATCTGTGTTGAGTGATGGAAACGGAGAGAACCACATACTGGGTCTTGAGTGTACCCCAAAACGTCTATACGCTGAAGGTCTGGATCCCAGCCCATGTCATTTCTGAGAAGCTGAGGAATCATTAAGTCTGTGGTAAATGAAAGATTATGTCACTGGAAATGTGCTCTTAAGGAGGATGTCGGAACCCTCGTCCTCCTCTTTCACTTCCTCTTTGCTTTCATAAGGTGACCAGTGTCAACCACATCTTCTACAATGATGCCCTTGCTGACCCCAAAACATAAGCCAACAGATGATGGGATGAAACTTCCAGAACTGTGGCTCAGAAGAAACTTTTCATCTTTTAAGCACACTGTCTTATGTGTTTTGTTATAGTATGGAAAGCTGACTAATACAAGTACAGGAGATGATGAGTACCCAACAGCAGAGCATGGCCTAGATAACGGTTAGGGAGTTATCTAGAGTTACTCTAGAGAGTAAGGCTGACACCTAAAGAGTGCCAGAGATGGAAAAGCACCCAGCTCATGCTAGAAAATGAGAGCATGCTTGCTTCAACTCTTTGGGTACACATCCTCGTCAGAATTTCTCTATCATGGTGTAATTATATAATTCATTTTAAGTGACCTGGTCCATATGTTTTCTTCATTGGCTGTACCATTTTATATTCCTACAGGCAATGCCCTTCTCTTCTTAGAAGAAGAAAAAGCAGTACTGTGGAGATTGCTCAGTGAATATGGGTGCTAGTTATGCAATTCTGATGACCCAAGTTGCACGCATGAAGCGCCTTAATAAGTACTTGTCAACAGTTTCAGCCAAAGTCAGAACAGTGGGTAGGATCCATGTGGCTTCACTTACTCACATCAGGGAAAGGTGACTGTCCAAACTGTCAACAGTCTGGTTCCAGAGGACAGCAACCAACATCTGTTAAAGAGTTTCCTTGGCGCTCAAAGTATCTTGATGCAGCTGAAGAATCAGCAGTTGGTACGTAAGGATCCCCAGCTGCCGTCCTGGTCTGACTCACCGCTTTATGACTATGGGCAGACCTCTAGCTACAAAGAGTTTCAGCTTTTTGTTTACGGAATAGAAGTACCTTTAGCCTCACCTAGTTTTTGTGAGGATTAATGAAGAGAAGCACTTCGCAGCAATAAATAACTGTTCAATGCTGACAATTTTATGATCTTGAGTCATGTTACATTATCCTTGGTGAGTCTCTAAGTAGTTTCTCATTCCAAAAGAATCAGAATGCTTTCTTTCACATGCATAAAAGGTGGGGTAAGTTATTTTCAGGGATGCAGTGGGTTTTAAAAGAAAAGAACACTTGAAGTTGGGAAAGTAAAGAGTTGGGATAGAAGAGGAATTGGAGGGGAGGCAATAGAGGGGTTGATTTAATCGAAATGTATTATATGTTTGTATAAAATTTTCAAAAACATTAAAGGTGGGTTAGTGTCATAGAAAACACTTTGTAGTTGGCATACCTGAAGTCAAATGCCAGTTCTGGTTCATACTGGCTAGATGACAGTGGAATAGCTGAACTGGTTTCTTCACCTCGATGGGAACAGCTCTTTACAATTCTATTATTATTTTATGTATTAACTATCACTGTGGAAATTCATACATTAGTATCTATCACAGAGCAAACTTGCCACTAATGTTTGTTTCCTGCTTTAACTTTCTTTCTTGGAAGAGAAAAATGTTTCTATGCTGTGCATAAGGAAGTGGTGTGAATTTGAAAGTATGATTAGAGATCTGAGCTTCACAGATGCTGGTGTGCATAAGAAACTTGGACATGTGTTAAGATGCAGACTTGGACTCAGTGGGTCTGGGACTGTACCCAAGATTAATCATTTTTTGCATGTTTCCATGTGATGCCAGCACAGAAGCAGGTCCGAGAACCACAGTGAGCTGCAGGGTCAGAAGGGAGATGCAGCTAGCTTATTGGTGGCCTACCAGCCTACCATCTGATCAGAAAGACTGAGCTAGTGTTAAGGTATGAGTGGGTGGGCTTTTTTTTTTTTTTTTTGTGGTAGATCGATCGGCTGACTATATTGGTTACATGTTGGAGAAAACATACAATACAAAATACAGAAAAAGTTGGTTCCATCCCTCCCACTCCCCCCCCCTTACCCACTCACCCCCGAATACTCATCATCATGATTTGGTCAGTACAGGGCTCAGAGCCAGAGGTCAGGGTGACTAAGGGTGGAGGAAGCCTGGGCCATGGGTGTGGCTGTCACAAATGATGCTTAAGTAATGCTGCGGTTTCTCTCCCAGCTGGGAATCAGATGGGGAGGGGGCTGCAGCCTGATTGACAGCCAGCTGAGGAAAGAGCTGCCTGTCCTTTCCCCAGCCCAGGGCCTGCCCACTGCCCCAGCCCAAGACGGCTCCCAACAAGGTCGATGTGGGTATTCTTGCTGAGTCTGCTCTCCAGCAAGAAGGAAGGAAAGGGTAACTGTTCCAAGCCCTGTCCTGGGATGAAGAGCACAGGAGCATGGCTACTACCAGCAAAGGGCAAGTGGGGGAGCAGTAGAAAGGGAACAGGGAAGAGCAGAAGATCATATATATTTAAAAAGTGACTTAAGACTTAAATTTGAATTAGTATTTGTACAGAAAGGTGCAGGTGGAATAACTCCCTCCGGCCTAGGATCAAAGTTATGTGGAGAATTCATGATGGACCCTTCCCCTGCCCCGAGTAGTGGCCGGAGTTGTTAAGTGCGATTGGTTAGAGT
This sequence comes from Rattus rattus, assembly GCF_011064425.1. Taxonomy (NCBI): domain Eukaryota; kingdom Metazoa; phylum Chordata; class Mammalia; order Rodentia; family Muridae; genus Rattus; species Rattus rattus. The sequence continues at coordinate 134,635,931 of NC_046156.1, forward strand.
AGATTCCAGTCGGGTCATTCTGGTGGGGGAGTAGGGTCAGTGGCAGGTAAGGGGGCTCAGTTGCTGCAGCACTGGCTCCGGCTGGCTGGGTTGCTCTCCTGCAGATCCACACCTGTTTCGGCCTGGAGCACCAGCTGCATGCTGGGGCTCATTCTTAGGAAGCTTCTTAGCTATTGCCATGAAAATTTCATTCACATTCATTGCAGTCTTCGCGGACGTCTCCATGAACAGCAAACTGTTGTCATCTGCGTAGGCTTGTGCTTCCTGAAACTCTACGGCTCTCTTGCTGGCCAGGTCTGCTTTGTTACTCGCTAGTGCAATGACGATGTTAGGGCTGGCCTGCCTCTGTAACTCCTTCACCCAATTCTTGGCCCATGCAAATGTATCTGTGTTGGTGAAGTCATAGACCACAATGGCTGCTTGCTCCCCCACCCCGATATTACATCGGGGCCAGGCTGTGATATCGCTCTCGCCCAGCTGTGTCCCAGATCTCAAACTTGACCGTTGTGTCACCTAAGCAGACAGTCTGTGTGAGGAAAGCTGCTCCAACTGTGCTCTCCTGATACTCGTGGAACTGCCCCTTGACAAAACGGAGCACCAGGCTGGATTTGCCCATTGCAGACTCGCCCAAGAGGATCAGCTTAAACTGACAGATCTTGTTGCCTGCAGCTGGTCCTTTGGGTTGTGCTGCACCTCCTCCACCCGCCATGGTGCGATGCTCTGTAGTAGTACCAGTGAGCATAGGGGTGGGGCCGGTGCTTTGCAAAGAGGCACTTAATGGGAAGGGAGGCCTCCAACCGGGCTCCAGGGCAGCAGCATTTCTTGGGCCGGGGCTCCCACAGACTTCACTCCCCTCACCCCGACCCTGGCAGTGTCTCAGGCTGCGGCCTCCACTTCCCTGCTTTCTTGCTTTCTAAAGGAGGATACAAAGTGTAGGATACAGAGTTATTGCTTGGTTTCATTTACATTTCTTGACCCAGAAATAAGGATCATATTTCTACAGCAGAAAAATCTAGAATCATTCTTAGTAGAGTGGGTTTGGTAACAACTCATTCAAGCTTTTTGTCAGAATGTCAAGAAAAAATAAAGGTAATAATAAATAAAAATAAGAAACAAAGCAAGAATGACAAAACAATGTCTTTTCAGCTAGCATGGTGATTGTGGACAGCAAGAAGTTATGCAGATGTGTGCAACAGAGACCATGACACAAATAAGCCTAACCAATAGCTTACCACGTTAGCCTTTTCCAGGTGTATAGGCCAATGCCTTTGAGGGCAGCATCACTGTTGTCCATCCAGCACCACTATGTATTTTCAGGATGTTATCATTCCCCAACTGTAGCTCTATCTGCTAACAACTCTGTCTTCTGCCAGCCCTGCTAATCACCACGCTGCCTTCAGCCTCTGCAAATTTTCTTCTTGATATTTTTGTGCAAGTAAAATCAAACTCTGTGTTCCTTTCTGTTTATTACATATAGTACGGTGCTTTCAAGGTTCACATGCATTATTACAAATATCAGCATTCCATTCTTCCATAGGGTAAGTAATATTCCATAATCTTTATGTTCTACATTTTACTTATCTATTCATCGGTTGATGTGTATTTTGACAGAGCTTATTTTCTGCTTTCTTCCCGATAAATGTTAAGATTCTGGTAAATTTCCTCTTCTGGGCTCTGGTTTCCTTATCTCCTCCTGCCCAGACAGTGTCAGCTGTTACATTATCAAGACCATTAGTTTATTTTCCAGATGCTGTGACAAAATGCCACAATGAAAGTAGCTTAAGGGAGAGAGGTTGGGTATATTTATGGCTCATTTCCAGGTACAGTTCGTCATGGGAAGGAAGTCAAGACAGAAGAAGCTGGAAGCTGCAGGTCACATGGCAACTGCAGTCAGTAAGCAAAGGATGGAGCTCGTATGTTGGCTCACCTTCTCCATTTTATACAGTCCAAGATTGCAGCCAGGAAAATGGTGCCACCCATTGTAGGAGGATCTTCTTACTGAAAATAAAAACCCCCAAAGCCATGTGAGGAGGCCTGTCCCTCAGATGACTCTAGACTCTGTCAAATTGACAGTTCACACTGACTACACAAAGACCTAAAGCATGAGTAGGTCCTGGCTGTGGCTCTAACAAGCTCCTTCAATTGCCCACTAACATTGCCTTTTAGATGGTTTGCAATCTTTGATATAGTCCTTGGAAATTAGTTTTCAAACTCCTTCTGGAGGTTTCCAATCCATTTTATGTCACTGTAATTGAGTGGGGCCAATATTTGACCCTTTCTTTATTCTCCTTACAAGTTTCCAAGATCTGATCATCCACTAATACCACTCAGTCCTTCACCTCACTGTACCATTTTTGGTCCTCTGCTTTCTTCTCTCATGCTTGTGAAGGACCTTTAATGCTGCCTGCCCTACCTGCCTATATTTAGCTTTAATATCTGTCTTATTGTAGTTTCTCCTGATCACCAATGTTTTCTTTTTGTCAACATCCTACATTAAAAACCTTCAATTCTTGCCTAATTTGGCATGCTTCTGGCATGGGTTTTTCATACTCTGATTACGGTAAATGTTCTTCCTTCCCCATCCTTCCTGAGAGTATACTTGGAGCATACAAAGTGATCGGCACTATTTTGTATGCTGAGTTGGCTATCTCTGGCATCTCCCAAGTCACTTAAGATAGGAACTGATCACTAGAAAGGCCATGGGCGAATTAGAAGGTTAGGACTTTCAGCCTTACAACCTCAATCCAAGGAGAAAGGGAACATTACAAGTTAAATTCACTGTGAATGGCCCATGATTTAATCAATCATGCATGTACAATGAAGCTTCTATAAAAGCCCAAGGACAGTGTTCACAGAGCTTCCCAATATCAGGACATGTGGAAGTTCCTGAAGAGTGGAGGCCTTAGACCACTGAAGTTCCACACTCTTCCCCATGCTTTACTCTGTGCCTCACTTCAGCTGTGTCCCTTGAAATATCCTTCAGAATAAACCAGTAAACATGTTTCCTGAGTTTTCTGAGCACTTCAAGAAATTGGTTGAATCTGCTGAGTGGAGGTAGGAGCCCTGCCTTATGGTTAACTGGCAGAAAGCAAGAATGAAGTAGTCTGGGTCTTACAAAGCAATAGGCAAAGAGACTGGCTGTCATGGAAACCCAGCCTTCCTTCTGCAGAACTGATGCCATCTCTGGGTAGACCACCTCTCGCTGGATTGGGCTGGGGCAGTATGGCTGGAACTGCTCCTGGGACACTGCCCAAGGTGGGATGATGACACTTTTGTCATAAAATATTGAAATTTAGCATAAATACAAAGAATCATTATAAGAAACTAGAGACAATGTTGTAGATCTAATAACCAGGTCAAGAATTTAAATTGAAATACATTTTCAAAGTAAAAGAATGACCATGGCAGTATACAAAATAACAAATTCTATAATCTGTAAAAATGTGGAAGGATCTGTTAGGTAAGCATTTCTATTATTCATTTGTAGTTGTGTATGTGGGCGAGTCTGCTCATTCCACACAGTGCATGTGAACATCAGAGAAAAACTAGCATGAATCAGTTCTGTACTTCTGTCACATGAGTCTTGGGGTCAAGCTCAGGTCATCAGTCTGGGCAGCACATGCCTTTACCTGCTGAGCTATCATGCTAACCTCTACTTTTCTTTGCATGACTTTATTGACATGCATTTTAGATAACAATTAACTCACCCACTTAAAATTCTAGCACTCAGGAAGCAGAGACATGAAGATCTCTGTGAGTTTGAAGACAGTCTATCCTATAAAGCAAGTCCAGAATAGTCAGAACTTGTTACACAGAGAAACTGTCTTGGAAGAAAATAGTGCAGGTCAATAGCTCTGAGCATATCCACAGGGTTGAGCAATCAATCACACCAGACTCTCACCCCAAGCAGTCACTCTCTAGAACCTTGCAATCAACACACTAATCTGATTTTAGTCCCCACGGGTTTTCCTTTTCTTAACCTTTCTTATACCCAGAGTCATAGGATACAGGATCTTTTGTGTCTATGTCTTTTGCATGTTGTATTTTTAAGTCATTGCTGTTGCAGTGCATAAGATTGCTTCATTCCTTTTCACTGATGCACGGTGTTGCTGCTAGTCCGACTTCTTGTGTACACTTCAGGGTGGCACTGTTTTCCATTTCTCCCACTATACACCTGGCATGCAGCTGCTTACTCATGGTAACTCTATATTTGACCATTTGGCCAATAATAGCTACACTAGTGTAGATTCCTGCTAGCGATACAGCAATACTGTCCAGGTGTATCTTCACCATTACTTGTTACGATAATTTCTCTAGTTTTATTTTTGCAACTTCAGCCAGTATAAAGTAGAATTTTCACTATAGGATAGGATTATTTTCTTTTGGAAAACTGAAGCCTGGAGTCTTATGTCCCAGGAAGTCACAAGCAAATCTAGAAAGACAAGCTGCTTTAAAACTATAAAAAGGTTGCTACCTACCACTTGGTTATTCAAAAGGTTTAGAGTTAGAGATGGAAGCAGGGAAGATACAATCAACTATTTCCTGATAGCCCTGTTTATTGAAAAGAGAAGGTGTAACTCTTTGTGCATTACTTTAATAAAATATAAAACAATTATTAAAACAGTATCTCCATGTCTTCTGATTTCCAGTTCTGTTAACCCTTTAGAGGTTTGGGTGTGTAAACACATGAATAAACATGTACGTGCATACATAGAGTTATCAATACATTTAGAATATTATATATACACAGATAATACATTTAAATACCAGCAAGGTCAGTTGCCAAGAATGCATGAAGCCTATGGACCGTCCTGAGCATCACATAGCCAGACTTGCTGGTGCATGCCTGCCAGGGCATGCCTGTGATCTCAGCACTCAGGCTTCTGGAGGCAGAAGGATAAAGAGTTCAAGATCATCCTTGGCTACACAGTAAGTTCAAGGCCAGTCTGGACTACAGGAGTCCCTGCTTCAAAAATGACTGAATAAATAAACAAAAGATTAAAACAAACAAAAAATATACAAGCAAGATCAAATTTTCCAAATAAAACATAATTATTCTGTGTTGAGTTTTACATTATGGATAATGATAGGCAGAGATGTTTGCATAAAAGCTGTACTGCTTTCAGATTTCAGATTCTGAATTGGTTGCCTGGGAAAAAGATATGTGATTAAGATGAAACTGGAGCCTGCCCCACATGTGGCCCATGCATATACAGCCACCCAATTAGACAAGATGGATGAAGCAAAGAAGTGCAGGCCGACAGGAACCGGATGTAGATCACTCCTGAGAGACACAGCCAGAATACAGCAAATACAGAGGCGAATGCCAGCAGCAAACCACTGAACTGAGAATAGGACCCCCGTTGAAGGAATCAGAGAAAGAACTGGAAGAGCTTGAAGGGGCTGGAGACCCCATATAAACAACAATGCCAAGCAACCAGAGCTTCCAGGGACTAAGCCACTACCTAAAGACTATACATGGACTGACCCTGGACTCTGACCTCATAGGTAGCAATGAATATCCTAGTAAGAGCACCAGTGGAAGGGGAAGCCCTGGGTCCTGCCAAGACTGAACCCCTAGTGAACTAGACTGTTGGGGAGAGGGCAGCAAGGGGGGGAGGATGGGGAGGGGAAGCCCATATAGAAGGGGAGGGGGGGAGGGGGGAGGGGGATGTTAAGCCAGGAAACCGGGAAAGGGAATAACATTCGAAATATAAATAAGAAATACTCGAGAGTCCCGGACCAGCGGAGGATCCCTGCCCTCAGCAGCTCTCTGCTCCCAGGCCCCCTGGAGGGGAGTTCTCGACGCCTGGTCGGGCGGGCACTCCTGAGGCAGCAGAGCGGAGGAGACCACCAACGCTGCCCACCCCTGCCCACATCCCTGGCCCAGGAGGAAACTGTATAATGGCCTCTGGGTACCAGGGGAGGAGGGCCCAGGAGCAGCAGGTCCACTGCATCTGAGACACCGCACCTGAAGGGACCGACCGGATAAACAGTTCTCTGCACCCAAATCCCGTGGGAGGGAGAGCTAAACCTTCAGAGAGGCGGACACGCCTGGGAAACCAGAAGAGACTGCACGCTGCACACAGTACTGATCCCAGAGGAAAACAAAAGCTATCTGGAACCCTGGTGCACGGAACCTCCCGGAAAGGGCGGCGCAGATCTTCCTGGTTGCTGAGGCCTCGGAGAGCTCATAGGCAACACCCCGCGAGCAAACTTGAGCCTGGGGACCACAGGTAAGACAAACTTTTCTGCTACAAACAACTTGCCTGGTGAACTCAAGACACAGGCTCACAGGAACAGCTGAAGACCTGTAGAGAGGAAAAACTACACGCCCGAAAGCAGAACACTCTGTCCCCATAACTGGCTGAAAGAAAACAGGAAAACAGGTCTACAGCACTCCTGAAACACAGGCTTATAAGACAGTCTAGCCACTGTCAGAAATAGCAGAACAAAGTAACACTAGAGATAATCTGATGGCGAGAGGCAAGCGCAGGAACCCAAGCAACAGAAACCAAGACTACATGGCATCATCGGAGCCCAATTCTCCCACCAAAGCAAACACGGAATATCCAAACACACCAGAAAAGCAAGATCTAGTTTCAAAATCATATTTGATCATGATGGTGGAGGACTTCAAGAAAGACATGAAGAACTCCCTTAGAGAAACACAGGAAAACATAAATAAACAAGTAGAAGCCTACAGAGAGGAATCGCAAAAATTCCTAAAAGAATTCCAGAAAAACATAAATAAACAAGTAGAAGCCCATAGAGAGGAGTCACAAAAATCCCTGAAAGAATTCCAGGAAAACACAATCAAACAGTTGAAGGAATTAAAATGGAAATCAAGCAATCAAGAAAGAACACATGGAAACAACCCTGGATATAGAAAACCAAAAGAAGAGACAAGGAGCTGTAGATACAAGCTTCACCAACAGAATACAAGAGATGGAAGAGAGAATCTCAGGAGCAGAAGATTCCATAGAAATCATTGACTCAACTGTCAAAGATAATGTAAAAGCAGAAAAAGCTACTGGTCCAAAACATACAGGAAATCCAGGACTCAATGAGAAGATCAAACCTAAGGATAATAGGTATAGAAGAGAGTGAAGACTCCCAGCTCAAAGGACCAGTAAATATCTTCAACAAAATCATAGAAGAAAACTTCCCTAACCTAAAAAAATAGATACCCATAGGCATACAAGAAGCCTACAGAACTCCAAATAGATTGGACCAGAAAAGAAACACCTCCCCAGTCACATAATAGTCAAAACACCAAACGCACAAAATAAAGAAAGAATATTAAAAAGCAAGTAAGGGAAAAGGTCAAGTAACATATAAAGGCAGACCTATCAGAATCACACCAGACTTTTCTGCCAGAAACTATGAAGACACTAGAAGATCCTGGACTGATGTCATATCAGACCCTAAGAGAACACAAATGCCAGCCCAGGCTACTATATCCTGCAAAACTCTCAATTAACATAGATGGAGAAACCAAGATATTCCATGACAAAACCAAATTTACACAATATCTTTCTACAAATCCAGCGCTACAAAGGATAATAAATGGTAAAGCCCAACATAAGGGACACGATGAAAGCTGTGCTAAGAGGAAAACTATACCCAAGAAGAGGCAAGAAACTAATCGTCTTGGCGACAAAACAAAGAGAAGAAAAGCACACAAACATAACACATCCAAGTATGAATATAACAGGAAGCAATAATCACTATTCCTTAATATCTCTCAACATCAATGGCCTCAACTCCCCAATAAAAAGACATAGATTAACAAACTGAAAAGAACAAAACCACATGATCATTTCATTAGATGCTGAGAAAGCATTTGACAAAATTCAACACCCTTCGCATGATAAAAATATAAACAAAAACTGTCCTGAAAGAATAGGAATCCAAGGCCCATACCTAAACATAGTAAAAGCCATATACAGCAAACCAGTTGCTAACATTAAACTAAATGGAGAGAAACTTGAAGCAATCCCACTAAAATCAGGGACTAGACAAGGCTGCCCACTCTCTCCCTACTTATTCAATATAGTTCTTGAAGTTCTAGCCAGAGCAATCAGACAACAAAAGGAGGTCAAGGGGATACAAATCGGAAAAGAAGAAATCAAAATATTACTATTTGTAGATGATATGATAGTATATTTAAGTGATCCCAAAAGTTCCACCAGAGAACTACTAAAGCTGATAAACAACTTCAGCAAAGTGGCTGGGTCTAAAATTAACTCAAATAAATCAGTAGCCTTCCTCTACACAAAAGAGAAACAAGCCGAGAAAGAAATTAGGGAAACGACACCCTTCATAATAGATCCAAATAATATAAAGTACCTCGGTGTGACTTTAACCAAGCAAGGGAAAGATCTGTACAATAAGAACTTCAAGACTCTGAAGAAAGAAATTGAAGAAGATCTCAGAAGATGGAAAGATCTCCCATGCTCATGGATTGGCAGGATTAATATAGTAAAAATGGCCATTCTGCCAAAAGCGATCTACAGATTCAATGCAATCCCCATCAAAATACCAATCCAATTCTTCAAAGAGTTAGACAGAACAATTTGCAAATTCATCTGGAATAACAAAAAACCCAGGATAGCTAAAACTATCCTCAACAATAAAAGGACTTCAGGGGGAATCACTATCCCAGAACTCAAGCAGTATTACAGAGCAATAGTGATTAAAACTGCATGGTATTGGAACAGAGACAGACAGATAGACCAATGGAACAGAATTGAAGACCCAGAAATGAACCCACACACCTATGGTCACTTGATTTTTTGACAAAGGAGCCAAAACCATCCAATGGAAAAAAGATAGCATTTTCAGCAGATGGTGCTGGTTCAACTGAGGTCAACATGTAGAAGAATGCAGATCGATCCATTCTTATCACCCCTGTACAAAGCTTAAGTCCAAGTGGATCAAGGACCTCCACATCAAACCAGATACACTCAAACTAATAGAAGAAAAAAGTGGGGAAGCATTTGGAACACATGGGCACTGGAAAAATTTCCTGAACAAAACACCAATGGCTTATGCTCTAAGATCAAGAATGGACAAATTGGATCTCATAAAACTGCAAAGCTTCTGTAAGGCAAAGGACACTGTGGTTAGGACAAAACGGCAACCAACAGATTGGGAAAAGATCTTTACCAATCATACAACAGATAGAGGGCTTATATCCAAAATATACAAAGAACTGAAGAAGTTAGACAGCAGGGAGACAAATAACCCTATTAAAAAATGGGGTTCAGAGTTAAACAAAGAATTCACAGCTGAGGAATGCCGAATGGCCGAGAAACACCTAAAAGAAATGTTCAACATCTAGTCATAAGGAAATGCAAATCAAAACAACCCTGAGATTTCACCTCACACCAGTGAGAATGGCTAAGATCAAAAACTCAGGTGACAGCAAATGCTGGCGAGGATGCGGAGAAAGGGAACACTCCTCCATTGTTGGTGGGATTGCAGACTGGTACAACCATTCTGGAAATCAGTCTGAGGTTCCTCAGATAATTAGACATTGCACTACCTGAGGACCCAGCCATACCTCTCCTGGGCATTCACTCATAAGATGCTCCAACATATAAAAAAGACACGTGCTCCACTATGTTCATAGCAGCCTTATTTATAATAGCCAGAAGTTGGAAAGAACCCAGATGCCCTTCAACAGAGGAATGGATACAGAAAATGTGGTACATCTACACAATGGAATATTACTCAGCTATCAAAAAACAATGACTTTATGAAATTGAGGCAAATGGTTGAACTGGAAAATATCATCCTGAGTGAGCTAACCCAATCACAGAAAGACATACATGGTATGTACTCATTGATAAGTGGCTATTAGCCCAAATGCTTGAATTACCCTAGATGCCTAGAACAAATGAAACTCAAGACGGATGATCAAAATGTGAATGCAGATCGCTCCTGAGAGACACAGCCAGAATACAGCAAATACAGAGGCGTATGCCAGCAGGAAACCACTGAACTGAGAACAGGACCCCTGTTGAAGGAATCAGAGAAAGAACTGGAAGAGCTTGAAGGAGCTCGAGACCCCATATGTACAGCAATGCCAACCAACCAGAGCTTCCAGGGACTAAGCCACTACCCAAAGACTATACATGGACTGACCCTGGACTCTGACCTTGTAGGTAGCAATGAATATCCTAGTAAGAGCACCAATGGAAGGGGGAAGCCCTGGGTCCTGCTAAGACTGAACCCCAGTGAACTAGACTGTTGGGGAGAGGGCAGCAATGGGGGAGGGTTGGGAGGGGAACACCCATAAGGAAGGGGAGGGGGGGGGATGTTTGCCGAAACCGGAAAGGAATAACACTCAAATGTATATAAGAAATACTCAAGTTAATAATAAAAAAAAATAAATAAAATAAATAAATAAATAAGAAATACTCAAGTTAATAAAGAAAAAAAGAAAAAAAAGAAAAAACTTATACCACTGGTAAAATAAAACACTGAACATTAAAAAAAATGCAAACAATAGATTGAAAGGAATAATTAAAATCAGGGGAGAGGTTTAAAAAAAAAAAGATGATATTGGGACTAAATGGGTCATACCCTCTCTACAGGCCTTGTATACTGTGTAGTAAGTAGGAAAACTTGGTAATCTGAGAAGGACAAAGTTGTGTCATTTGGCAGACTTGTTAGCATGTTTCTGGAGCAGAATACTTTGATCTGCTGTGACAGTCTATAGAAAATCATTCACACTTGTTTAATGGTTTACAAACCCCAGTTGAGTCATTCTGCTAAAACAAGGAACACAGCAGATTTAGCCAATGTCAATAATTAAAGGCACTATCCACACTGATCAAACATAGGCTTTATAATATTTCAAAGCAAAAAAGTTAGTGCTGCTTCTGTATTCTCTCTCTCTCTCTCTCTCTCTCTCTCTCTCTCTCTCTCTCTCTCTGTCTCTCTCTCTCTCTCTCTCTCTCTGTGTGTGTGTGTGTGTGTGTGTGTGTGTGTGTGTGTGTGTGTGTGTGTGTGTGGGCATGGAGCCTGCAGAGGGCTACTGCACACACTCCTTTGTATACATGCAGAAGATAGGAAGGCTTTGAGTGTCCTACTCTGTCATTCTCTGCCTTATTCACTTGAGGCAGGGTCTTTCACAGAACCAGAAGCTCAGCATTTTGGCTAGACTGACTGGCCGATAAGCCCCAGTGATACTTCTGCCCTGCACAACACCGAGGTGACAATCTTCACAGCATAAAGATGTGTAGAGAAGAAGACAGATACTATTGTCTTCCATAAATTGATTGTAAGAACTATGTCCAGTAGTTGTTGTTTTCACAGCAGAATTCAGGTAAAGAAACAGGAAACAGAAGAATGCAGTTATAATAAATACTCAACTATAGACTACATGTAAATGTTATGTTGGAGAAAGCAAAACTGATCTTAAGTAATCAAGGAAAAGACTCAAACTCAGGGATGAAAATATTCATACACTTGTGAAAGGAGGGTTTCTCAACATTCCTCCTGCAGTCCATGGCTCTGCATCATGAAAGTCAGTTGAAAGGAAATACTGTGAGGAGTATTCTGTGAGGCCTTGGCTGGGTGTTTGGGGAAGGAAGGGAGAGTCCCTGATCTCACAAGATAACAAGGAATGCAAATTCCAGAGACAAGATTCTAAAACCAGCAATGTGCCTTGGCTTGCCCCACTGCCTCAAGGTTCAGTCGTTTGGAATGAAGAGTAGGGATTAACTGGTTATTACAACAAAACTTTATAGAACACCCTCCCCAAGGAAACTAGTTCTAGGACATTGCAGTGACGTGTGTATATGTCCCCATCTCCAACCACATTTCTAAAAACCTAAACTTATAAGTACACTTGGGTTGAACAGTGTTCTACTGACAGAGCTTGAGTAACTTACGGAAACAATCCAACACAGCAGAGTGAATCTTACTATGTGTGTTTTAGGGTCTTATAGGTTAGAGACAATTCCCTTACTATACATGTGAGAATCTGTTTTAAAAATCAAGGTTAAAAAATTAGCTGTTTGTGTGTTGTCATGTTTTCAAGCTTGGGAGGCAGAGACAGGACTGAAGCAAATTCAACACAAGCTTTGTCTCTGTAGAAGTTCCAGGACAGCCAAGACTACATAGTGAGGTCCTACTTGCCTCAAAAAACAAAACAAACACACAAAAATAAAAATTGAAGCATACCTCAGATTTAGAAAACATGCTAGGCTTCAGGGTTCCTCCATTGTTAAGCAACTAATAAAATATTCAGAATTGGAGGGGAAAAAGAGCCAGACAGACAGTAAAATTAAAACATACATCTGGTCTACATAGTGAGTTCCAAGGCAGCCAAGGATTTATAGTAAGATCTGAATTCAAAGGGAAAAAATGGTCCTTTCAAGAAGTAGTTTGTGAACATAGAACTAGAAACATGATTTCATGGTTTCTCAGGTATTAACTGTCAGCTGAGATAGCATATGAAACATGAAAATGCATTTCCAGAAAAAAAGAGAATCTCAAATATTATCAGTTACAGGACGTGTGTGTGTGTGTGTGTGTGTGTGTGTGTGTGTGTGTTTTGTTGTTGTTGTTGTTGCTAAGAAACCCCAATCTTTTTTACATCATTCTCTCCAAATTAAAAAAAAAAAAAGGTATAGCTTTAATGATCTTTAAAACAATAAATGAGGGGCTGGAGAGATGGCTCAGTGGTTAGGAGCACTGACTGCTCTTCCAGAGGTCCTGAGTTCATATCCCAGCAACCACATGGTGGCTTACAACCATCTGTAATGAGATCTGATGCCCTCTTCTGGTGTGTCTGAACAGCTACAGTGTATTTATATATAATAAATAAAAATCTTTAAAAAAAAAAAAAAAAGACATCTATTAAGGGGTTGGGGATTTAGCTCAGTGGTAGAGCACTTGCCTAGCAAGCGCAAGGCAAGCGCAAGGCCCTGGGTTCGGTCCCCAGCTCTGAAAAAAAAAAAAAAAAACAATAAATGAGACAAAAGAAACCATAAAACTTAGACTGCACTCATACTCCCCAGCTGTTGGGACCCGAGGGAGTAAATCCTCCTGTCCCTTTTCCTATTGCACGTGCCCTGCAGTATGCTCACCTTCTTTGTCGTGGTGATGGCTCCTCTCCCAGTGCCACTCTACTGCAAACATGTTAAACCAACTCTCATTGCCTTTTCCTTATTAACTGATCAAGTACAGCAGCATGTGGTCACATTGGGACACACTTTGGATTATAAAGTGAACAGTTAGGCAACATCTAAGAAGTCTGTAAAGGCCTCTGCATACTCTTCACAAACATCCTTTCAGGGTAAATAATACAGTACCGGCCATTAACCCAGCTCACATGTGCACTGAAGTGGGAAAGACACAAATGGATGAAAACATTTTCGGTTCCTGGAACATCTTACAGTCTGATCAGCTGTATAATCTTATATCAGCTTCTGAGATATTCATTAGCAGGGGAAAGTAAAATGACATTGGCCAGTACAGTCTTGGATACTTAGGAAGGGGTGGGGAGAATAGGTTAGTCAGCTAGCATCTGAGCCACACGATCTTGGTTGGCATTCTTCTTTTCACAATCTTTCCAACGTCACTTCAACCTGCTTGCCTTCCTGAAAACATTCCAGACTTCAGCTTCATGAAGCTTATCTCTTTCTTGTTTCTTCTGCAGCTTCTAGTTTCTTCTCAGTTTCTCTCTTCTTTTGAGGGGACAGTAAACTGAACAGATTTTGACTGAGGGCTAAGAATCAGTTCAAAGGCCAGCCTGGAGCAATTCCTTACCAAATATCATAAGAAGCTACTATGAACTGAAGAGGCTGAAAGTGTGTTCATTAGTCCACAGGTAAGAAAAACCCTGCTCCATCAGGACTGCCTGGCCCCAGGCTCATTGTAAATGTATAATATATGCTATATACTTATTTATATATAATATATTACATATTAAAATATACTTATGTCTATGTACATGTATATAATATACATATATAAGTATATATACATATATGTATGTATATAAATATTTAAATTTCCAAATGCTACATCCATTTATATTCACAGATACTGAATGAAATATTGGAGGTGATTTCCTCCCTAACTGTGTGTTTGCTGCAGTGCTGGAGGGGAAAACTCAGGGCATATGCTAAGCAAACATTCTAACTGAGCGATACCACTAGCCCAGGTTCTGATAGCTTAGAACCTGAGTGTAAAATGGAAATTACGTCAGTCTAGTAAGGCTAGATAACAAGAAATATGTGCCAAGGCTATATAAGGATGTGTGCTAGTTTCCAGACCCTCATGCTGTATGTGTGCAGATTTAGTTAAAAGTCACCTAACAAGGTAAACAGCCATAGAGGCTTTGGAAAGAAACAGCTATCAAATGTTGTTATTTTAAGAAAGAGGATCTGAAAGTGCAGCATAGAAATATACTTACCTGTTGACAAGAAAGAAATATGCAAAAGAGAAAATAATTTGAGTGCCTCTGAGTAAGAGAGTAGTGTTATTGTTCTTTAAAGACTTAAAATCTGTGGTCTCACAGGGTTCTAGTAACTTGCTGGACAAAGGGTGCATGGGGTACTTAGGTTAAAGGAGAGGTAAGGCATATAACTTTTTGATAGGAAATGTACCCTACCTCTTAGCTATGGGAACGGAGAAGCCTATAAGACAGAAATTGTACCCTTGAAGGACTGAGGAATTTAATCTGGACTTTATTTCAGAAGCTTCCTATAAAGAAATTACAACAGAAATCCTTTCACACGTTCAAGCTCTGAGAAGAGAGAGTTCAAGAGAACTGCCAAGCCTACTCACCTATAATGTCCCCAGAAGGACCCTTTGCTGAGTAGTTCAGAAAAAGGAAAGCAGACTCTGTTCCCAGCAACAACCATCTATGACGGTGGCCACATGGGCTTTAATGCAAGGCTTGACAAAGCCATCTACAAAATGGGATTTGTAAGACTTCAGTAAAATCATAATAAAGGATCAATTATATTCCTAAAAGGTTGGTGGGGAGATCAGCATGAAACAAAAATAGGTGGAATTATACCATCTATTCAGTGTCAACTAAATGCAAATGAAACTAGTGTTATTTCATTGAAAAGCTTAAATTACTAAATCAAGAATAAAGACATGGAGCAGTGAACTATTTTCTGAGTTATAAAATACTCCAAGAATTAATAAAAATTTGACATCACAGAGTCAAAACCATGGGGTTTGCTTTCAAGTCTGGTTGTATTCTGATGATCTTGTCTAATCTTAAGATAACTGACTTGGGTAGTAAAACTTTTGGGTTTTATTATTATTACTTTTTTCTATCCTCTGACTCCCTAACTTCCTTTCTCTATTTCTCCCTATCTCCTTTCTTTTCTTCTTTTTCTTCCTTTTCTTATAATTCATCATATTTCTACCCATCTCTGGTCATTTTCCCAAGTTATCTCTTTACCAGGGGATCAGAAAGCTAGGTCATTGCTATGGATACATCAATGTCAAGGTGATGACAGGGAGACACCCTTTGATAAGACATCTACAATGAGACTTTGCCCAGCATTGACTCTGGCAGAGGCTAGATCTCTCATGCGGGGCTAGTTAGACAGAACTCCTTCATCGGCCCATACATGAGGTCAAAAACATAGAAGACCTGTTAGTCCCTATGAATAACATTACTTTTAAGAAAAGATGAAAATTTCAACACCTTTGACGTCTACTCTTCCAGCCTTAGTTACTGTATTAGTTATTTTTCTTAATACTATGACAAAATCAGCTTCAGAACTACAAAGCTCTTTTTGCAGTCTGAAGGTGTAATCCACAATATCTAGGTGTGTATGGTGGCAGGAGCTTGAGGTGCCAGGCACAGTGCATTCACAGGATACAGGGAGCTGCCTGCTTGTTCTTCCCTTTTATTTAGTCTGGGACTCTGGGTGGTACGGTCCACATTCTCATGGAGTGTCTGTGTGTCTCCTCGGTGATTCTAAAACCCAGGCAAGATGAAATGAAGATTGACCATCATGATATCTATGTTATAGTTCTTTTGCTTTGATAACACAATTAAAAAGCTGGAAAGTTCAAAGGTTCTCACTTTGCTGTCCCCAAACATAGTCTCATTATTTGGTATTTTCCAATTTAAAATTTTGATTACTTTTATTTATTTTGTGTGATGGGAAATCAACATGACAGAAGGAAATACTAAAGTGCCCATTCTCCAGCGTTTATCTGGAAAAAAAAATGAATCAGTCAAAGAACAAGGGATTTTTGTGATTGGTAAACTGGAACTCTAAGGGGAATTTTAGGGAAATATTTTTTTAAGTCTTAGGGAAAACATTAAGTAAGAAATTAAATGAAACCTAGAGTAAGGAATACAAAGGTGATGGAAAAGAGAAGAAAGGGAGTGACCAGACAACTGAAGGCAGGGAAGTCACCATTGTGACGATCCTCAGAAAGCAACAGATTCTCCAGCTAAAATTACCTTGTAGCATAAAGTATCCTAACCTCAGATGAGTGAGAATTTTCTAGGCTTCATCCACACCACCACAGGAAACAGGTTAGGTAGTATATCCTAGGATCCATGAAATCCTGTTTCAAATAAGGAAACAGAAGATAGACAGACAGACAGAAAGACACACAGACAGATGGATGAAAGAAAAAATGGATACTTTGCTATGCTTGCCGAAGGGAACCTAGCATATCTGTCTCCTGAGAGGCTTCATCCAGTTGTGGATAAAGGCAGATGCAGAGACCCACAGCGAAACATCAGGTGGAGCTCAGGGAGTCTTGTGGAAGAGTGTGAGAAAGAACTGAGCAAGCTGGACTGGCCAAGGACACCACAAGAAGACCTACAGAATTAACCAACTTGGGCCTGTGGGGGCTCACAACATTGGACCACCAACCAGGGAGCAAGCAGGGGCTGAACCTAGGCCCACTATGTATTTGTAGCAAATGTGCAGCTTGGTCTCCATGTGGGCACCCTAACAAGTGGAGTAGGAGCTGTCTCCATCTTTGTTTCCCTGCCACTGGATCCCCTTCAGTGGGAGATGTCCTTAGACCTACTAGGACTAGATGCCACAGGGTGGGATTGGTACCTAGGGGGGCTTCCCCTTCTTTTCAGAGAAGGGAAGAGGGGGAGGGATCTGGAAGGGTGGGACTGGAAGAGAGGAGGGAAGGGGACTGTGATTTAAAAAAAAAAAACTATTGAGAAAATGGAGCCAGAGATTCCAGTGGTTAAGAGTGCTTGCTGCTCCTCCAGAGGACCTATGTTCAGTGTTCAGGTCCAGCACCTACAGGTAGCAGCTTACAATCACTTGTAACTTCAGCTCCAGGGGATCTTGACATCTGTCCCTTTTTGGTTTACACAGGAACACACACACACACACACACACACACACACACACACACACACACACAGAAAGAGAGAGAGAGAGAGAGAGAGAGAGAGAAATCATTTTTAAAAACTGAGGCAGAGAAAGTGCTAATTCTTTCCTACAGCAATTAAACCCTATTTGAACTAACTAAAGTCTACTAACACAGATCTAGGTCAACAACTGCAATGAATTCTACTGAAGATAGATGCCCTGATCTGCCATTATTCTAATAACCGTTACCAACAATAGTACAAATCTCTCCTTGAGGGAAGAGAAACCTTGTTTGTAGTACAGATCTTAAGGATATATGTGCTGAAATGTTAAATATGGCAGTCATATATACTGGTCGCCACCTACTTTCAAATGATGGCTACCATCCACAGTCTTTTAGGTCCAATTTAAAGAATGTGGAGGAAACCATCCTGTGTGGTCTTGAGCAATTTGCTGCACCTCTGAGGCTTGTTTTCTCAACTATAAAATGTGAATTAAATACCTACATCATTAAGTGGTTGTGAGAAATTAATGAGATGTTTACAACACACTTAACAAAATGCCTACAACAGAGACACGGCTTCAGCAAATGGGTAATAATAGCCGTAACAACTCAGTTCTGCTTTGTGGAAACTGTTTCCTGAGAACACTTTTGGGGTGGAGGCCTGATATAAACTAGGAGGAGAATTTCAGAAAGCAGGGCCAAGGGGGTTAAGGAAGATCTGAGTAGAGGAAGGAAACAGAAAACTTCTGACAGAGCAACAGGAAAAGGGAGGAAAGAGACAATAATCTCAGAGCTCAGAGCTACTCTCTGCTAAGGGTGGCTAGGCATGTCTTCAGGGGCTTCTCCAATCTCACTTTATACACAGCAAACAAAGATCTAGAGATAGTACATTTATTTCCCTTAGTTACATGATTTCTCTGTGGCAAGAAGGAATCAAAATCACTCCTTCTTTTTTCCTTCCTTCCTTCCTTTTTTTTTTTTTTTAACTAATTTTTCAAGACAGGGTTTCTTTGTGTAGCCCTGGCTGTCCTGCTCTGTAGACTCGGCTGACCTCAAACTCAGAGATCCACCTGCCTCAGCAGTGTTGGGTTAAAGGCGTGCACCACCACAACCCTCTTTGTGTGTGTGTGTGTGTGTGTGTGTGTGTGTGTGTGTGTGTGTGTGTGTGTGTGTGTGTGTGGGGGGGGGAGTTCTTATGCATAAGTGTTTATTTCACAGCTACTCTGTTTTGTTTTTTGTTTTTGCCTCTAGTTTCTAAAGAGAAAGAGGGCATGGCGTTGGATGGGTGGAAAGGTAGGAAGATCTGGAAGGAAAAAAAGAAGGGAAATCATGATCAGAATATATTGGAAAGAAACAGGTACAAAGTCAGCGCTCCATTTCAAAAGGGAGAAATAGGAAGATAAGGGATCAAAGGGATGACAGGAAAAGCAAACAAGCTCTAAGCCTTCATGCCCAGCATTCAGGACACACTGTCTATTAACTCCCGCTGGTCACAGCTCCCGAGGCTTTTCCCTTGCGCATGCTCCCTCTAGTTTCCTTCGGCAGGTGCTGCACACTGCCAGCACCTCTACCTGCTCCGCTTCAGTCTCAGCTGCACTGCCGCGGCTTCACCGCACACCGCCCTGCCACACACAGATCTACCAGGATTTATTTAAACTCTATGACTCTTGTCAGCTTTGTATGCCTGCAAAATCAAAATCTCATTTGACAGTGGTCAAGGTCACTTGCCACCAACTAGCAGCAGCATTTACACCCTCCTTGTCCACACCTTCATGTGCATTTATTTTCTGGCCAAGTTAAAAAATGCTCGCATCCTCCTGCAGTTCTCCCTTTTAACTTCTGATTCCTTACCACATGGCTACTTACTGGAGGTGTGGCTGAAAGCAGACAATAATACATATGTCTCTGCTCGTCCTCTTTGATGCCTTGAACGTTGCCAAATAGTCCATCATTTTCAAGTTCAGCCTCTCACAAAGTGTCAAGCCCACATGACAGCTCACAACCATCTAAAGCTTCATTTTCAGGGGGATCTGATGCCCTGTGTGGGTACCAGGCATGCGTGTAGTGCTCAGACACAAATGCAAGCAAAACATCTATACATGTAAAACAAAACCACCTGGAAACTTATGAGACACACAAGACCAAGGGCTATGTGTAGCTTTCTTACCTGAACCTGTTGACACTGTGATAGCAATCCCCACCCAGCCCAACCTGTCGGTTCATCATTCAGTCTGGGTGTGTCGTGGATAGACAGTCAGCAGTTCTCTTGAGGTAAGGAGAATACAGAGAGATTTAGGTCACTGGGACATGCTTTTGAAGGACATTGTGGGAAAATATCTCTCTCTCTCTCTCTCTCTCTCTCTCTCTCTCTCTCTCTCTGAGGCAAACATTTTGCTGTACTAATTTTAGTTTTGCTCTCTATTGCTGGTGCAACCTACTAGACTTGCTAGTTTGCTCTTTCTCCTGTTGGCTAATCTAGACCTGCCCTCACTCATTTGCTCATCTGGACCTGGTCTTGACCTTCACTTTACTCTGTCCCTGCAACTTAGCTCTGATCCTGCAGCCTAAAGCAGCAGCTCCAGGGCCTCTCCAGAGACATCCGGCTGGTAACATTAGTGATTAAGATGGGCTTGATGGTTGGCTCAAGGAAACTCTGCCATTATTTATTTGCACTGGGAACTGATGAAGCTGTGTTTTGCATGAAATGCCATTTTACTGGAAAGAATGTGTCTTAGGTGGGGTTTAACTGTTGTGAACAGACACCATGACTAAGGGAAGTATTATAAAGGACAACATTTAATTGGTGCTGGCTTACAGGTCCAGAGGTTCAGTCCATTATAATCAAGGCAGGAACATGGCAGTGTCCAGGCAGGCATGCTGCAGTATGATCCGAGAGTTCTGCATCTTCATCTAAAGGCTGCTAGTGGAAGACTGACTTCCAGGCAGCTAGGACTAGGGTATTAAAGCCCTCACCCACAGTGACACACCTACTCCAACAAGGCCACATCTCTAAACAGTGGCACTCCCTAGGACAAGTGTATACGAACCATCGCAGAATGGCTGGTGTTAAAACAATGGTTATTAAGTCTTGAGCATTGGATAGATTTTGTTCAGAATGAATTCAATGAGCCTGTCACTAAGGTAAACACATGACAATATTTTTTGTTTGCAATATATCCAAACACTCAAGTTTAAATTAGACTTTTGAAAAATGTGATCTGACATCATAAGCTTAATCTTTATGAATTACTGATAGAGTGGAGGAATTAATTATTACACTAGGGACCCACTGTAAAACACAAACTGTCTTCTATTAAGTCAAATATTAGAGATTTGCAAACGTGTAAAACAATACAACTTTCTACCACTTTTATGAAATGTTACTTGTTTAACCTGTAACAGGCTTACTATAATTGCTTTAAAGTGCCAGTTTCTGATAAGATAAATATTGCTGAAACAAAAATATCTTAGAGATCCACATTAACTTTTATTATTTAATAAAAATTTATCTTTCTAAAACTAACAGACATTTTATCCTAATAAATTTATGTGTGGGATTTAATTGAGGAAAGCCTTGGCAGTGGCTGATGCCCATAGTTTAGCACCGAGGAAGCAAAGGGAAGAGGAATGGTTTTAAGCCAGGTTGAGGTAAATAGCAGAACCCTATCTTAGAAATAAGCAGAGAGGAAAATACAGAGCATTCTCACAGACCTGTTCCCCTTTGTGAGCACGCCAGAGCATACAGCACAAGTGTGAGCACTGTCCCAGCTTTCTGTGCATCATCCTGTGCCTCGCTATAATGCATTTGTTACAGTGAACCAGAATGGACACAGTACGCTCAGCCAAACCCCATAGCTCTTGATGGCTGAATTAACTAACTCTGTGGTTACACATTTTGGTTTTGGTTTGAGACAGAGCTTACTTTTAGTATGTGAATAATTGCCTGCACGTATGCCTGTATACTATGTGTATGCCTGGTGCTGACACAAGCCAGAGGAGGGCACTGGATACCCTAGAAGTGGAGTCAACAAATGGCTGTGAGCCACCATGTGGTTGCTGGGAATCAAACTCTGATCCTCTGTAAGAGTAGCAAAAAACCTTAACCACAGAGTTATTTCTCCTCTACACCCCTGTTGTTATTTTTTTTTAAAGGAAAGCTTTATACAGTCCCAGTGGTTTCAGATATCTTTCCTCATGCTTCAGACTCCTAGGATTGCGAGGGTTGCAGGGATGTGCCTCACACCTGACTATAAGTTCTCATCTTGTTTCAGGAAATACCATGAACATTGTTGATGAATTGTATGCTAGAAGTGCATTTAATTTTGTCAGAAACTGCTGTGTTCATTAATGTTCCTGTTGGCTATGATCAAACACCTGATAACTAGCAATCTAATTGAATAAGGAATTATTTCAGTTTACAGTTTGTGGATACAGTCGATAACTTAGAGAAAAACATGGTGGCAGGTGGCTCCAGAGTAGCAGAAGTACAGCTGGGACTCCCCAGTCCAAATCTTGGTAGAAGAGGAGGTGAGGAATAGGCCAGAAGTGCTGATGGAGCAGGTGGATTTGCATTAGAGATATACATGAAACTTCAGGTGCCAGGAATGGAATTCTGTAGTTTGATTAGTGACTGTTCCTCAGTAAGCCATGTGTTAAGTCTTGGTTCTCAACATTGTGCTAAGGAGGGGTGGTGGTGGTGAAATTTTCATAAGCAGGGCCTAGACACTGAGATATGTTTTTGAAGAAGTACGTGGGACTCTGATCATTTTCTCCTTCTTTCTGTTTCTTGACCATGAAGTCAACAGATTCTGTTTCTCTGCCATTCACTCCTGCCAGAATTTGATGGTTCACAACAGGCACAAAACAGTAGGGTCAAGCAATCTATGCTATAGCCCTCGAAACTGTGAGTCTAACCCTCTCCTCTTCAAAAGTTGATGACTTCAGGTATGCTATGATAGTGACAAAGCTGACTGGTGCATAAGCATAAGACATTGTGGCTTCTTGGCTTTAAAGAGATGCTATCTATTCTCTTTTTGATAACTATTTATGAAACACAAAAAGAATATACCAGGCCTTTTAAACTCTGAACAATTTGAAGTAGGGTGGAATAATTTAAGCTAGAAACTGTGAAACAAGGTAGATATGATGACACAATTTAATAAGAGCTCTCAATTATGAGAAATACAAAGTGCTTTTAAGAACTGCTATGAAAACAAGAAGAACATGGAGAAGTTTAGCTCCATGGAACTTACAGTGTCAAGAAGGTCCTGAGGTATGGCTGCTGATTTACCTCTCGTAGATGATATCACATTGAGGATTTCTGGAGAGTCAGATTCTTATGCACTGTTAAACTGGAGAGTCACATAGTCCATATCCTTGAGCCTGGCATTCTGACAGTATGGTAACCTAGGCTTAGGCAAATGTACCATTTTTGAACCCTAAACAAGTGATTAAAAAGGAAGAACAGTAAGATCCTGTGTTTGCTTCTAAACCCATCAGAGGCAGTGGTTATGGTAAAGGTTGGTCCTTTGCTGGTGCTCCACCATGGGCTACCAGGACTCCAAGTCTCTACAATGTCAACGGATCAGTTCTGTGATTCTTTTGTTTTAAACTGTCAGATTTAGGGGAGGCAAAGTGGACTAAAAGCAAAGGAGCATGTTCTAGCCTGCTCACAAATGAGAAAGTCTGGAAATATTTTCAACACAAAAGTGTGATGGGA